>NW_019154112.1:18000798-18029206 GCF_002288905.1 Enhydra lutris kenyoni | reverse complement strand
CCTTCTTCCTATCCAGATGTTATTTCATTGATCTTCACCAACCCCTTGTGTGGAAGACACAATGCAAAGTGAAATAAGCCAGGCCCAGAGACAAACACTGCATGATCTCTCTCATATATGGAAACTAAAATAGTCAAACTCATAGAAGCAGAATAGTGGTTGCCAAGGGGTGGGGGAATAGGGAGATGTTGATCAAAAGATAAAAAGTTTCAGTGTTGTAAAATATATTCATTCTGGAGTTCCAATGTATAACAACGAGACAATAGTTAATAATATTTCATTGTGTGTTGGAAATTTACTAAGAGGGCAAATCTTCAGTGTTCCCACCACACACACGTGCACACACACACACAATGATAATAATGTGAGGTGTTGGATATGCTCATTAACTTGAATGTGCCGGTTATCTCACAATGTATATACATATTAAACATCAAATTGTACACCTTAAATATATACATTTTTTTGTCAATTATATTGAAATAAAGCTGAGAAAGAAATGGAGACATTAAAACTTCCCCAGATAAACAAAAGCTAGGGGGCTTATTAATATTATACCTGCCCTATAAGAAATGCTAAAGGGACGCCTTCAAGTAGAAACAAAAGGATGCTAGACAGCAACACGAAAGCATATAAAAATATAAAGCTCTCTGGTGAAGGTAAATATATAGACAGAAAAATGATCCTTTAGTATTATACCACTGGTGGTTAAATCACCTTTAATTCTGATATAGAATTTGAAAGATAAAAGTACCAAAATAACTGTAAATTTATGACAATGATATACAATATAAAAGATGTGACTTGTGAATCAGAATCATGAGGGGGAAAAGGCAGAAATGGAAAGGAATAGAGCTTTTTATGCAATTGAAGTTGTTATCAATTCGAAATAGGTTACATAATTAAGATGTTAGGTAATCCTCATGGTAACTGCAAGGAAAATACTTACAGAATGTACAGCAAAGGAAATGAGAAAGTATTCAGAGCACAAGGTTATGAAATATCAATGAAGCACAAAAAAATGTAGTAAGAGAGGAAGAAGGACAAAATAGCTACAAGACATAAAACAAAAAGAAAATGGCAATGATAAGACCATCTCTATCAGCAATTACTTTACATGTGAATGGATTAAACTTCCTAAGCAAAAACGTAGATTAACTAAATTAACAACAAAAAATTCAATTATATGCTATCTAAAAGAGACTCACTTTATGTTTTGTTTGTTCTTTGTTTTTGGGGGGTGTTTGGGCATTTTTTAAAAATTTATTTATTTTTATTAAAATTCAATTAACATATAATGTATTATTGCTTTTAGAGGTAGAGGTCAGTGATTCATCAGCCTTATATAACACCCAGTGCTCATCACATGACATGCCCCTGTTAATGTCCATCACCCAGGTACCCCATCCCCGGACTCCTCCCCTCCAGCAACCCTTTGTTTGTTTCCTGTGATTAAGAGTCTTATGGTTTATCTCCCTCTCTGATTTTGTCGTTTTATTTTTTCCTCTTTTCCCCATGGTCCTTTACTTTGTTTCTTAATTTCCACGTATAAGAGAGATTATATGATAATTGTCTTTCTTAATAGACTTATTTCACTTAGCATAATACCCTCTAGTTTCATCCATGACATTGCAAATGGCAAGATTTCATTTTTTGATGGCTGAGTAGTGTTCCATTGAATATATATGTAAACATATCTTCTTTATCCATCATCTGTTGATAGACATCTGGGCTCTTTCCATAGTTTGGCTATTGTGGACATTGCTGCTAAAAGCATTGGGGTGCAGGTGCCCCTTCAGATTACTACATTTGTATCTTTGGGGTAAATACCCAGTAGTGCAGTTGCTGGATTGGAGGGTAGGTTTATTTTTAATCTTTTGAGGAACCTCCATACTGTTTTCCAGTACCAGCTGTACCAACTTGCATTCTCACCAATAGCATAGGAGTGTTCGTTCCTCTTTCTCCACATCTTCACCAATATCTGTCATTTCCTGACTTGGTAATTTTAGCCAGTCTGACTGGTGGGAGGTGGTATCTCACTGTGGTTTTGGACTGTATTTCCCTGATGCCCAGCGATGTGGAACATTTTTTCATGTGTCTGTTGGCCATTTGGATGTCTTCTTTGGAGTAATGTCTGTTCATGTCTTCTGCCCATTTCTTGATTAGATTATTTCTTCTTTGAGTTTGATAAGTTCTTTATAGATTTTAGACTAGCCCTTTATCTGATATGTCATTTGCAAATGTCTTTTCCCATCCTATTGGTTGTCTCTTGGTTTTGTTGACTGTTTCCTTTGCTGTGCAAAAGCTTTTTATCTTGATGAAGCCCCAATAGTTCATTTATGCCAGTGCTACCCTTGCCTTTAGCGATGTGTCTAGCAAGAAGTTGCTGTGGCTGAGGTCAGAGAGGTTGCTGCCTGTGTTCTCCTTAAGGATTTTGATGGTTCCTGAAGACATTTTAGGAAATGATGGATAAAGATATGCCATGCAAGTGGTAATCAAAAGAGAGGAGAGATGGCCATATTTGTATCAGATGAGATACATTGTAAGTAAAACACTGTTATATTTAAAAAAATACTTTACATAATGATAAAAGGGTCAATTTACCAAAAAATACAGCATTTACAAGTATAGGTATACCTAATATCAGTGCTCCCAAATATGTGAAGCAAACACTGCAGAATTGAAGAGAGAAATATATCACAACAAACATATCTATACAAAGCCAGAATTTCCTCATATACTCCCACCAAACAACATACTGCAGTAAAATGAAAGCAGAAGTACATAAAGGAATCTGACATCTTCTATTAAGCTAGATAGTCAAGAGGCTTACAATATGTAAAACTGGGGCACCTGGGTGGCTCAGCTGTTAAGCGTCTGCCTTCGGCTCAAGTCATGATCCCAGGGTCCTGGGATCGAGCCCCCATTGGGCTCTCTGCTTAGCCTGCTTCTTCCTCTCCCACTTCCCCTGCTTGTGTTCCCTCTCCTGCTGTGTCTTTCTCTGTCAAATAAATAAATAAAGTCTTAAAAAAAAGAAAAAGTAAAACTATGCCGCTTTTACCTTTACAGAATTTGGGGAGGGGGAATCAAATTTTCTTTTAAAATAAATAAATAAATAAATAGTTATTTTGAATTAAAATATTTATGTGACCATGTATAGTGTTTCTTTAATAAAATCTTTAAAATCTATTGTAAAAGTGAAAAGAGGCATAGTTCTTCAGAAAAATTTAACAATAATTGTCTTGAAACAAGTGAAAATATTTATCAATCCAGTTTGTTCAACAGGGCGGAACAGCCATGAAAGAAGCAGCAAAAGCAGCTAGCTCGCAGGGAGCCCTGAAGTCAGTGTCTCCATCACCCCACGGTACTATGCACGTTCTCCGCAAGTGTTCATGAACTGCATGGCCCCTTGAGTTTTCGTGGAGGAGGTAGAAGTGTTATCAGGCTCTCCTCAGAGAGAGAGAATATGGATGTTCCCCTCAGTACACAAAACAAATTTCTGTCTTTAAATAAATAGTAGCCCATGTGGCATGTGATACATCTGAATTTCTCATCTCTTTTTGCCTTTACATTTTGATCTCAGCAAGTAGCAATTTTCATCCATACAGTCTCAAAATGATGTGACTGTTTCTACAAGGAAAGGGGTGAGAATGAGAAAATGACGACAGCCTGTTATTGACCATCTTGGTAAAGAAACATAATTCTTAACAATTGTTTGTTACGTTGCATCCTAGCTGTATTTGTAGTAGTTTGGTACAAGGAGAATAAATACTTCCTCCTAAGGCAATGACAAATATGGTGTTATAGAATTCAGGGGGAGAAACTTTTTATTTAAAAAAATAAAACACTGGATGACATAGGGGTTCGAATAAGCTGTACATAGACAGTAGTAGTCAAAAGCTGTTTAATGAGGCCCATGAGCTCTTTTACTGCTATGAGTTCTTATCTCTGCCATCCACTTCTTCCCCCACTTTCCTTTGCCTTCCATTAACAGAATATTTGTTACCTTCAGTGGCATGATTCTCATAAGCAATGATTCTTAAGAAGAGGAATGACAAACTTTTTCTTTCTTTTTAAAGATTTTATTTATTTATTTGAGAGAGTGAGCACAAATGGCGGGGGGGTGGGGGGAGACAAAGAAGAAGAAGCAGACTTTCTGCTGAGCAGGGAGCCAGAGGGGGAACTCTATCCCAGGACCCAGGGATCATGACCTGAGCGAAGGCAGGCGCTTAAGGGAATGAGCCACCCAAGGGCCTCAATCTTCTATAAAAGGCCGCATAGAAATATATTTAACCTTAGTGGGTCAGGAAACCTCTATAGCAACTATTCAACTCTTCATTGTATCCAAAAAACAGCCATAAGCCATGGGTAAATCATGCATATGACTGTGTTTCAATAAAACTTTATTTACAAAGAGAAGCAGGGGTTCATAGATTTAGTCCACCAGCCAGTTTGAGACCCCCTGTCTTAGAATATTGCTTCCTATACCCTTGCCATCAGTAATAGAATGTGTGAGGTAATGAGGGCGTTTTATGTTTCTATACCGGGATTGTCTCATCGAAGACAATAAGAACAAGTGTTGATAAGAAAGATCACAGAAAATTCATTAAATGTATTAGAGATGCTGTTGCTCTTTATCTTTGTTCACAGAACTCTCCTCTACCTCTTTTTGATTTTGGCTCAGAAACATGAAACTTCACATATTTACACTGATTCTGTTTTCAGTTAGTTTAACCATGGGTAGTGACAACCCAATTACTGGAGATTACTTTGTAAACCAGTTAAGGTTGAAAAGAATTTTTCTCCTATCTTCTATACTTGCTAAAGGCCACATATAGAAAATAGAATTTCACAAATTGCTAACCCACCTAAAAATGTACCCTGTAGTAAGCAAATCCTCCACAGTCATAAACACCATTCTAGTGTTGCTATTTAGAAATTTACTGCATTTCACAGTCCAATGGCTCAGTAAAAGCAATTTTTATTTTTACTTCCTATATCAGCCTGTGTGAAAATTCTTCTGTGTCAGAGAGGCAGTAGGAGGCAAACATTAAAGTACTTTATTATTTTACTCTCAGAAAAATAGATTTCAAACCACCATCTATCTCAAAATGTTGACACCTGAAGGACCAGTGAGAGGTAGCCGAAAAAACAGATTAATA
Organism: Enhydra lutris kenyoni; assembly: GCF_002288905.1. Classification (NCBI taxonomy): domain Eukaryota; kingdom Metazoa; phylum Chordata; class Mammalia; order Carnivora; family Mustelidae; genus Enhydra; species Enhydra lutris. The sequence continues at coordinate 18,024,044 of NW_019154112.1, read as the reverse complement.
CACTACAACAAATGTTACTACATTAACACATTCTTAATATCTTATCAAAATTATTAATAAAACTCTAGCTTGTCTGGCTTACTCATATATGTTCTCACTTATTTTCCCATTCCTACCTCTTCTATCTTCTTTACCCTTCTTTACTTCTTAGTCTCCTCTACCATCTCAAACTACTTTTCTTACATTATCATTATCACTGGTTCTGTTCACAGGTGCATATAATGATCCATGTTTACAAACCATGGGAAGAAAATCAAAGTCCACTGAGGGTTAGGAGTAAGAGTTTGATTGTTTAAACTGCTAGAGAGGTCAATTTTCTTTTTTTCTGTTTTCCTTTTATCGCTTGTCCTTCTCTGCTCTTTCTCCAATTTATTCAAAATTGCTGGTTAAAAACTTCCAAGATTATTGATTTTCTATAAAATCCCACATGAAATTCCTTTCAGGTCTTTTAAGGCCATTAGTAATTTAATTCCACCACAATTAGCCAGTCCCAGAATGTTTCCTCTGCTCAAGGCACACTAGGCATCTTATCCTCGAAGACTCTAAAGTAATTTTTACTATGTCTTTGCTAATATTAAGCTATTTATCAATAATGACACAACAATTCAAATTCTATTCACTCATTGAAACCTAGTTCAGAGCTGAAATCCTGGGGATATCCTTTCTATTCATTCTCACCCCAAAACTCTCTTACTCCAAGTTAAAGCCAATATTCTTCCAATGACCTATGTATGTTTAATGATCTGGTTCTGACTTCATTACCCAATGCTCTCTCTCCAGTCACACCATACCCACTATTCTGTCCCCTTGATCATACATACTTCTGCTCTGGATCTTTGTACCTGACCTCCCTCCCCTCCACGTGACTTACGCTTTTCCAGTTATCTGCATGGCCAGTCAATTTAGCTCTTTCACTTGTTTCAGATTTCTATTCAGTGACCCCTTCATTGGCTACCTTACCAAAATTCCTCACTCTGTCCTGTTGACATTTCGCATATCCCTTTCCTCCTCATTGTTTCTACTTAGCATTATTTACTCTTTAATGTATTTACCTATTTATCTTGCTTATTGTCTGTTCCACTGCACTGTAAGCCATTCGAGAATAGGTATTTTTTATAAGTTTTGTTCAGTACTGTACCTGAAGAGGAGTACCTGAAATGAGGTACTCCATTGATGTTTGCTGAATAAAGGAGTGTCAGGAGCATAATTTAACACTTCATATTTCCCCTACTTTCCTGGCCTTTATTATTCCCTGAATGATACTAATCTGCCTCAGATTGTCAGAACTTAATGTCATGGCCTGGATTTTATCTTTTTGTGTTCCAAAATATCTAGTACAGTGGTATGTAATATGGAAAAGATTCAGTATATATATATATATATATATATATATATATGTATATGTTTTGATATACTATTAAGGTCTTATGAGTAAAAAAGAAGTGAAGGAAAAGGAATTTGTGAATTTACCAAAAATAGAGTAAGCTCACTCTTTGGTTATGAGAGTTTCTGGAAAATGTGTTTCTGGTTAGAATGAAAAATTAAAAACCAAGTTTCATTTGCTACCATCTCTCCTCAGTAATGCTGTAACCTTACTTAAACACTGAGCCTGGGTAATTCAAGATATCTTAAAATGTGAGGAAACAAAGGTGAACAGGCTAACAGAAAACCGAGGGTATGCTAAAGGGAGATTTCCAAACAGTCTAACAAAATCTATAGTCAATATTCTATCCAGAATGAAAATAACTTCATGCAATATTAAATTAATATTAATATTAAAGTATGCTTTTACCAGTTTCAGACCCTATGGGTGTTACACATTAATCGTATACAAACTTAAATTTTGTTTTTGTTAAATATTTTGCTCTACTTAGAAGAATTATTACCTAACAAAAGCCCTTAAATTGTACACGGTGACCTCAATTTAGCAGGTAGAAAAATCTATGACTTAATGCATGTACAGTAGCTGGTCCAATAATAAATCAGCTCCAATTAATGCAGTATGACTACCAGGCAGCCTCCTGTAGTTAGAAATCTGTGGGACCAAACTTAGAGAGCTCACCTGCTGAGAATGTCGAATCGTCTACAGTTTAGCTATCAAGCTCATTTTGTCTTCATATAGCTGCACTGTGTATGAGAACCGACCTTCATCACCTGAGCTGAATCAGCAATCCAAGAAAACTGCTATTTGCCAAACACGTCTCCCCAAATCAGTTCTGTGGTGGGGATGCTGATGCTATGATGTGATTTTTTTCTTTTTTAAGAGGAAATCTTTGAATCTGTAGGTTAAGCATGAAATAATAGATGTATTTTGAAAATATTTAGAATTATTACACAAAAGGTAAGATTTGGAACTGAGAAAAAGTAACCCTGAAAAGATAAATTAATGTGCATACCTGTGTTCTCTCTCTTGCACATCATTTCCCGTGTAGTTCCTTTACAATTTCATAACTCTAGTCCCTCCATCCCTCCATTTCACCTGGCATGTAAAAAGTTTCTGATCTCACCTTTTTGGTGTGTTCTCCCTACCCCCTTCTGAAACTGCTCACTAGCATTTTCAATAATCTTGCAGTTGTGTCTTTTCACTGCGGACAACATTGCAATTGTGACTCAATCCCTTAGTCTCTTTCTTCTTACTTAGGCAGCTTCCTAAACTCTGCGAGATAAAACTAAACAACCATGCAGATTAATGACACACACACACACACACACACACACACACACACACAAAAGTTTTTCAGACAGAGCTGGACCCTCAAATCTATTTAATAATGCATTTATTTGTTCTTACTTAGTTCCACCTTCCATTCCCCCTCACTGAAGGTTTCATTTTTCAAGCTTTAACTTGCCACATAATCTTTTGGTAGTTTAACTCAACTTCGAGTAGAAAACTGAAGTAACTAGAAGTAGATATTTCCAATTTTCCAACATGTTTACTTATTAACATATCCTTATCCATATTTCCCTTCCTTTTTTCTAGTCTCAGCTAAAGAAGTCCCACCTTCTATTCAGGACTAGTTTCCCTGTTTTCACCTGAGTGATGGATCCAGTTTCCTCCAAGGCAATGCCCATGACATATTTCTCCTCTTTTTTTAGCCCTCCCTGCTGGCTCCTATAAACTTGCTCTTTCAAGACTTTGTTACTCACCTACATATTCTCTAAGAGCAGATTTTCAGAAAGAAATATTACCCACTCACACCACCTCCCATCATCACTATAAATTCCATTCATTCTTCAATACACTGAGATTACTTTCTTCTTCCATGGCTTTCCACTCCCTGGGAACTATCCTGGAAATGAACATACAGTCTTGATGTGTCAAAGCCAAAAGCAGCTTTAATGATCTGAATTCATTTAGAGAAAATTTCTCTCTTGTCTGCCTTGGCTTCTATGTTACCACTATGTCTTTTGGCTTCTATGTTACCACTATGTCTTTTTGATTTCCGGGTCTCAGTCTTCTTAGCAGAATCCTTCTATGCTGGTCTCATCAATCCATCTCAAACCTCTCTCAAAGCATGTCGTTCTTCAGGTTACCCCTTCCACTATTTTTGCCAATTGCCATTCCTTGTCTTAATTCTATACTACCTCTTCCATAGCTCTTTCCCAGTGAAAATATTCTTTCTTCCTCTTGGTCTCTCACTGTATTTTTACCTCTTCTATAGTATTTACTGCAACATTATATCAAAGGTCCTTGTGTCTCTCTTCACCAAATTGTAAATACCAACATGGCAGATACCTGGTTGTGTTCACTTCTGTTTACCCTAACACGTTAGACATAAACAGTGCTCAGTAAATTAAATTAAATGTAAGTTTCATACTCTTTGCAGTTTACCCTATATTCTTCGAAAGCCAGACCTCACTTAAAACTACCAGGAAACAAAGTAATTACATTACATAACATTGATATTCTTGAATGCCTTCTAGGAAATTCCCATCATTACTAGGTAGTAAATTTTCTTTCTCACATAAAGATTTCCCCCTCTACACTGTAGAAATTGTCCAGAATACTGGTACTGTAAAAGAAGGAAGTTAAACACCTATAAAATTACTTGCTTAAGCTTGTTGCTTTAAAACCTACTTGCCTTTTACTTCTCTGCAAAGAATTTAGGAAGAAAATGACCAGATTTCTCTTCATATTTCAAAAGAGAGGAAGGGCATTTGTGATTGAATATCAATAAAGGGCCACACTTATTGATTCTGCACTAGTGCCCTAAGATGTAGTCTGAGTGGGTCAGAATACCCCACCATCACTGTCCACATGCTGTACAGAAAAATTATCCAGGTGATCACAGGTACATTTCACTGTGTCACTTGATTATGTTTACAATCAAGTGATTCATCTCAGTTTTAGCTGAAGGAATTCTCTTTTAAAATTCCCTCATGGTATCAGGAATCTTGAATGTGGCCTTTGAATATTGCTGATCAAATTTCAATTCTAGTTCTTTTTAGCCCTGTGTCTTCAAACAAGTTCCGTATCATTTCTGAGCTTTATTATGCAGCATGGTAATAAAAAGAAATCCTTTTTGACAGGGTATTTATTAGGATTAAAATGAGATGATGCTCCTGAAAGTATTTTGGATGTATAATGCATTATTCAACTATTGGTAATTATTTCCATGTTCAAATTTGCCTTTCTTTTGGGTAACCTTTCCATTTGGACCCCTAAGCCATCCTATTGGATCCAATTAGGATTTCTTCACCATTACACCCTGATAATGTTTCTCCATACAGATAGCACCATGGATATAAGTTTTTTCTATTTGGAGTCTGCTAAGTAGATCATTCTCTGACAGATTTAATTTTAAGAATGATTCTTTATGTCTTCACTATGCTTTATACCTCACCACTGGAAAATTACCTCAGGGAACATTCTTGTAAATTTATTAATAACACCTCAGCAACTAATGTTCAACACAAACCAATTGATGAAAATAAGCATTCAGTGATGTAACATAATTTGAAGCCCTTGCCTTATTGCAATGATTCTGGGGCCTAACATGTACCACATTCATATTTAGTCAAGTTGGATAGTCTCAGATCTGGACAAATAACATTTTATTCATTAGTGCTTGGATTTTCAGGTGATTTCTCTGGCTTCAGTACTCACGTGTCTGAGGTCTGAAATGGAGTTTATTCTTACCATTGTTAATGACTTCTTCACATAAAACCTATAATTATGGGATTCTGTTAGTAATTATTTTTGTTTGCAAAGATAATGATGCCATCTCTGGGAATATTCAAAAACCATCCAGTGCAGTCTGGACACACCCTATGCATTCAAGTATTTGAATTCATTTTGGCCACCTTTTAAGGCATTTTTCATTTTTTCAACTAAGGTCTTATAAACCTTCATTTGCCAAGCATAAAATATATTTTCTCCGACATATGCAAAAACATAATTTAAGCAAGTATATGTATGTACATAAATATCAGAGCCCTTAAAAATAAAATCTACATTGAAAATGTTGCTTTTCTTCCCATTGCATGTAGCTATTATTGCATAGTCTGAGAACAAACCAAATTCTCTTTGACAATTTGAAAGTAGAAAATACCATGATATCATGACATATGTATGGCTAGATACAAAGAGAATAGATATATATTCTAGATTAAAGAGAAAGATGTTTTTATTGTGATAGATTTAAGAATATTAAATATATACTTTAAATGCAGGATTTTAAGTGAAAAGTTCCATTTCTTTGATAATGATTTAATCAACAGTATATAGTGCAGTACCTACATTCCAAGTTTTATTCAGAAATTAGGTGGTACCTCCTCTAGGAATCCACTAGGAACTCACTGTCCTGTTACAGGTTCTTTTCTCTAAGGGTTCCCATAATATCCCATGCATATCTCCACATTTGCATTTAATACATAGCTTTTATATGATTTTACCTATAGATATGAGCATTTTGAGTTCAATGCCTTTTTCTTACTCATCTTCAAAACAATTGCACCCAGCCATAGTGTTTGGCACACAATATAGTCAGAACAAAACAAGAAATGATTAGATGAATAAATTAATAAACAGTCCATAATCTGCCATCTAAAGTAAAAATGGTATTATTATCATTGATTTTGGCTCATTGTTCTTATTTCCTTATTCATTCTACTTATAACAATCTAAATGAGAATATCACAGTACCTTCTATAAACCAAAAGAAGGGACGCCCGGGTGGCTGAGTCAAAGTGTCTGCCTTCAACTCAGGTCATGATCCCAGGGTCCTGAGATGAGTTCCCCATCAGGCTCCTGCTCAGCAGGGAGCTGTACCTGCTTCTTCCTCTGCCTGCACCTCCCCCTGCTTGGGTTCTTTCTTCCCCCCCCCCCCCCCGCCTCTGACAAATAAATAAAATCTCTCTCTCTCTCTCTCTGACAAATAAATAAATAAAATCTCTCTATATATACATATATATATATATATAGAGAGAGAGAGAGAAAGAATAATATCTTCTCTCTATATATATATGTATATATATATAGAGAGAGAATCCTTATCAGAAACTATCCTATTATGATTTATATCCAGTGGTTTGCTCAGAAATCTTTAAGAGTTGGCTCACTGGCCTGGGGGTAGAGAGGAGGAAAAAGATGAAAAGGCTTGATTTGTAGCATTTTCTGATTTCTCTGGGGGTAACACTCCTACCATGGCCAATTTCAAGTTACCGACACAATGTCACTGACACAGAGTTGGGAAGACATATGCACAACTGGCTCTCCTGAGTTGGTGAAAACAGGATCCAGGATACACTGGCTGCTTCTTTCACAGCTTTGCTGAATTGCCTTCTGCTACAGGTTTTCAGTTGCTCCATTCAAGGACTGACTTCAGTGGGGGGAGGTAGTAAGTCAAGGACACTGGAGCTAGTTGTAGGCTGCCAGGTTCCTTAAAAATTTTATCTTTAAATACAATTCTTAAGATCACCAATAACCACAAGAACAATTATACTTAGTCTTTTTCAGGAAGCATATTTTAAAACACAAATAAAAGCATGAAAAGTACAAGATGAATGCTTTTGGAATCTATTTTGATTTGTATTGGAGAAGGCTGTACCATAGTTAATAATTTCATCCTTTCGGCTGGGGAGAATAGACCATTATCTCAAAAAAAAAAAAAAAATCCTGTGTTGTTTTATGTTAATGACTTTCTTCTTCATTTTTCAATTAATTTAAGCTTAGATAGCCTCTGCTAGTAAAACTCCAGAACTTTAAACATTTGTGGTAAACCACATGTTTACATATTTATGCATCTTCGGTATCTTTGGTTTCTGGCTTACAGTTATTAGAATCAAATGAGAAAAGACCAATTCAGCAATACTATAAACATCCTAATGACTGAGGCTTTGAAAGAAATTAAGAGTCATGAGAGCTATTTAATCCGTAACCTGACTTCTGGTGAATCATTGAATCTTTTTTAACCATCTGGGCTCATGGACAAATTCTGAAATATTTTATTAGTGATGAAGTCCTGCAATTATTTTAAATCACAATACTGATTAATGTACAAGGGAGAGAGGTATTTCAGATAAACATTTTTGGAAGTCTTCACTACCCATACTGTCAAAAATTATTTGAAATTATTCAGTAAAATCTTGATATATGTAAAACTTTCAATAGTCAGAATTAAGCACACCGATGGCAATATGATTCTTATTTTGTTACCTACAAGTAACCTTTGGAATTCAGCAAACATCATCATTTTCTTCCAAGAGTTTAAGCTTAGTATATTTTTAGAGGGAGCAGGAAAATTCTTTGAATTCTGGGTTCACATATTAAGTTCAGAAGTCATATCTTTCTAAAAATAGGAGCAAACAGAAATAGACATCTTGAGCACAAAAACATTGCAAAGCTCCAATTCCAAAGACAGGCTACTCTTGCATTCAAATTATGTGCAAAGTAAAAATGAAACAGTATGTTTTTAATTGATTTGTGCCAGATTACACAGGATAAGAAGCTCTCAATACCAAATGAAATGAAACCAATAATTGGAACATCCTGGGGCCCTTAAATACAATCATGCTTATTTTAGTAGGATGGTGAATCACCAAAGAAAGGTCAGTTATGATCAACACATATGTTTATTAAACCATGTTGAGGCAGAAAGTTGTGTAATATATTTAAGCAATTATATAGCCACATATACATTTATATGAATATGTATACACAAAAGGTATAAGGGAAGAATTCACTAAAAGGTATTTTTACAACTCATGATAAATGTTGAACATATTTTTTAATGAAATCCAGATTTTGCCAATTTGTACCATTTGAAACAGCAAAGGCGTACATCTCATTTGCCTTACTTCCAAGACCAAAATTATTTTGTGATAATGTTGGTGCTCCACAGAACAGGTGGTTAACATGTGAAAACCTTTTGAATCACTTTTCTTTTAATGTCAGTCTGGTTCTTAATTAAATACAACAGATTATCTAGCTTTATTTTTTTTTTAAAGATTAGTTATCTATTTTAGAAAGAGAATGTGTGTGAGCAGGGGTAGGGGCAGAGAGAGAGGGGAAACAGATGTCCTGCTGAATGAGGAGGTGCTCAACTGCAGGACCCTGAGATCATGACCTGAGCCAAAACCAAGTCAGACGCTTAAGGGACTGAGCCATCCTGGTGCCCCCTAGCTTTCTTTAATCTTTATGTATATAGACTTCCAGTAATTCTTTTTTTTAAGGATTTTATTTTTATTTATTTATTTGAGAGAGAGAGAGAATGAGAGAGAGAGAGAGAGAGCACGAGAGGGGAAAGGTCAGAGGGAGAAGCAGGCTCCCCACTGAGCAGGGAGCCTGATTCAGGACTGGATTCCAGGACTCCAGGATCATGACCTGAGCCGAAGGCAGCCGTTTAACCAACTGAGCCACCCAGGTGCCCTAAACTTTTTTTTCCCCTAAACTTTAATTAATTCTAATATGTCTAGCATTTCTTATTATGCCTATTCCTAAATTTATTCGTAGAAATGATTAAATGAAAGTGTGTTCAATTAAAATAGTACAGAGCTATTTCAAACATTTTAAGTAATATACATACAAAACTAAGGGGGAAAAATCAACAAAATTTATTGGGCAAAAAAATTTCAAAATCAATTGTTCTTACACAAATAATACCTGTTTTAGGTTGTATTGCATAGATGACATACATTATGAATTATGTGATACATAATCTTAGTGAGATACAAATAATAAATTACATATTAAACATATTATATTACATAGCATATATATTATAGAATCTTAGTGAGGGAAAAGTCATAACATTGCTAAGGTTTATTGACTGCTTTTCACATACCAAGTTGCACTCTGCTAAGCACTTTACATAAATTATCTAGGGTAATTATCTCAAATATTTTTACAAAACAGGTATCCATATCATTTCTATTTGCAATTTAAGAGTTTGAAGCACAGAAAAATTAAGTAACTTGACAAAAATCACAGAGTTGAGCAAGGTTTGATCTAGGAATCAAGCCCATGATGAGCTGCCAAAGCTCTGAGTTCCAAAGCAGCGCGGCTACCGCACTGATAATTCAGTCCCAGTTTAAGTCTATATTTCTGAATGCTAAAGCTCAAAAGTCGGTCAGCAAACTCTGGCCCATGCTCTGGCTTCAAATCCAGCCTGCTGCCTGTTTGTAAGTTTTATTGGAACACAGCCACACCTCTTGGTTTACATATTGTCTGTAGCTATTTCACACCAGAGTTGAGTAGTTGCAATGGACACCATATGGCTTGCAAAGTCTAAAATATTCACTGGCAGACCCTCTACAGGAAAAGTTCATTGACCTTTGCTTTAGACTGCTAATTTGAAATTTGAAATTAATACTCTATGATTTTAGATATTTGCTGCATTTTCCAGTTATCTAACTTTTCAATCAGTTGATACGGTTGAAGTAATCATTGTGTATTTAATAAACATATCAACATTATGTCATTAAACAGTTGCTTGAAAAAGAAACAAAAAAGAATGAAAATTGTCACCTCGTGTCACAAAATTAGGATTTGGGGGTAAAGATTCTATCATAAAATCTGCTTTTATGTAAATGAATTATTTATAATAGCTATTACATTTCAAACTAAGAATTTTCCTAGTTAAAATCATGCATATTAGGGCCAAAACATAGCTGGTAGATGTCATAAAATAATGCATATAACTCCAAAGAAATAAAGATAAAAATGAGATTTCTTTGGCTTCATCAAAAGAGTACAAAATATACTGTCAACATTGACTTAAATTTTATTAAAGAAGTTAGTTGCCCATACATACACTTTTACTGGCTAAACCAATTTAGCTATTAGAAATAATGTTAGTTAGGAATAATGTTAGTTACTTAGGAAATAATGGACAAACAGATTTGTTTACAAAGGATGCAGCACCGTAATCATTTTTGCAGATTTATATATTCAAAATTAAATTTAAATTTCTCAGAAGACTTCTTTGCAGTAGAAGTTAAAAAGTTTTGAGGACAATATAATCTAAAGCAACATCTCACAAGAAAAGTTAGCTGGGCCCCTGGACCAGTCACCTACAGTGGTATTCTCTTAGTAGATTCACCACAATCTCAACATCTGGTCTTTTAATTTGATAGTCCACTGAATGGGCTTCTCTCTTGTGACTTTGCACATATTAAGTTCACAGAAATGGTTGCATAAACTAAATTGCTGTTTTATTTATATTCAGTCAAGAACTATAACTGCTGAACAGATGAAGCTCTCATTCATCGTCTTTAATAGTTTAGGAACTTTGCTGTGACATCATGATCTCCGGCAGCAGATCATCCCACAAGTATAGACCATGCCACTTTCAATACCTCTTGAATCTGTAGTGTCCCTTTATTGTTTTTTCAGGGCCTTACACAAATATTCAAGTTACTGAAGAGCACATTTGGTCTGATTCTTCCAATCAAATGTATCAGAAGGATGGATCTTAACCAGATCTCTCTTAATATAATCCCATATAATTCCTCACATGATACAAGAAAGGGGGAAAAAATAATTGTCATGTTGTTTTAAAAGATGACTGACCAAATAATGCATTTAAAAGATCAAGTATTATTTAAATATTTAGAATAATGGAGTCTGCTTAGGTTCTAATATACTGTGATATGAATATTGGGCTTTGCATTCACAGGGTGATCTTGAGGTGATAAGCAAAGAGAAATATACTTAAATCTTCCCTATAGCCAGGTGCATTTATTTGTACCCATCTCTTATCACTTGAAGATATGCCCCTCACATGGTAAAAATAGGATGGTTAAAGAAGACAGAAACCAAGACAGAACCTTGGAAGAGTAAATTTTATAGAAAAGAAACCAATTTTCCTTTGGGAAAGTTGAGTTTTAGACTCCATCAATTAACCTAAAAGTTTCTTTTTATTTTTAAAGATTGTATTTATTTATTTTAGAAAGACAGAGAGGGCAGTCACAGTGGGGGAGGAGCAGCGGGGGAGGAAGAGGAAGAGGGAGATAATCTCCAGCAGACTTCACTGAACATGAAGCCCTTACAGGGTACTCAATCCCACAACCCTGAGATCATGACCTGAGCCAAAACCAAGTCAGTTGCTCAACCAACTGAGCCATCCAGGCGCCCCTAATCTAAAAGTTTCTTAAGCAAAATTCTATGATTTGAACATTCATGAATATACTATTTTTTCCTGATACCAGATGTCCTTGTCAACTCTAAAAGCTGTTTCCTAGTCATCATTCCTCTTGATTTTAATAGCATTTAATATTTTAAATAACCTTCAAGAAACCGATTTCCACTTTCCTAATTCTACTACCTGATGCTTATCTCTTTTTTTAATTCTTACTTCTTTGTCTTTCTATTCACTAAGTGGAATTTGAATATTTAAAATTTCTCCTAAATTCATATCCTCCATGATATAGTTATGATTAGAGAATTAAGTTTGTTTGTGGTCTGGAATGTTGTATTTGTATACCGGGTTGGTGGGATGTAGAAATTAGTTTGGGAGCACCTGGGATCTCATTCATCTTACTCTTACTGGCAATCAACAGGTGAGGTTTTGGAGGCTGACAAGATAGAATTCTTTGGATCCCAATTGGTCTTCAACGTTATAGTACCCTGGACATAAACAATAGAGCAATCTTGCCCCCATGAGTAGTTGGGAGGTTGATAATGTGATTCAGCTCTGAAGAGCTGGTTATTCCTCGTTGCTCTAGTCAGGCTTCACTATATCTGCTCACCCAGGTCTTCTAAGAGAGTGGAATCTTCTCCACTATAACACAACTTCTTTAAGATTGACTGGTTTCCTGCCTCCTTAGTCATCCTCAGGTGACATTTCCTGAGGTCTTTCTATACTCAAAGATACCAACTCTCCTTTCTATAAAGACAGAAAGGTCTTAAATCGTTCTTGTAGGATTGTTTCATTCTTTTGTGAGTGGTAAGAAGAGTGGGTGGAAAGAAAACAAAATTGCTTGATATCTAAATTGTCTAAATGTTTATACTTCTTACCATATCATATTTACTTTCCATGACAATTTCATAAATTAGGTATTGCTTCTCTGTTTTATAGTACTGAACATTTAAGTAATTTGTTCAGTGTTACTTTAGTATTAAGAATTGAGTGAAGAAACAAATTTGGATGTGACTGGCTATTAATTGTAATATTATAACCATTACTGGTTTTGCACATACATTCCTAAAAATGAACATTATGGAAGCATAAGACATGAAGTATTAAATATTGTAGAAACCTTGCTTTACTTTTAACATATGAAATTTACTTCTTTAATGTGATGGAACCACACCTATGTTCTTGATGAGGAGAATCAAAAAAAGGCATAATGCTGCGTTCTTGAACAGACATTTACTTGTTTAATCTAAATGACGGAGTCTAGGTTGACTTATATCACCAAAGAATTTTTATCAAAATATGTTTGTCAAACTTTGGATTGTTTTACTCTAATCCTCTAAAATAACATCAAGGATTTTGTTTCCATATAGCTAAATTCACTTTTCAACTGACAGTAGGCATGAATCATTTCATTTCACCAGTTAATTAGTTGTTTACAAACTACTAAAAATAGAGGCTTTGAAGTAGAAGTGCCTTTCAATCATATCGGTCCGAGTAGGTGCATTCCAAAAAGAAATGGAAATCACAAATTCAATGTGAATTGCTGCAAAATGGACCAATGAGTAAACAACAAATGAAGATTTTTTTTCCTCTGTAAAACCCTTTTCAACAAGAAACTGAATCAAGAATCTGCCTGCTTTAAGCAGCAGAACTACCTGAAAAATAAGTAGAAATTTTCCTCCTTTAACCTAATCACTAGGATTTTTATTCATGGTTTGCAAGCAATAGTACCAAGTGCATGGTCTTTGAAGTACATTTTTAGAATCATCTGATAGCCTTTTATCCAGTTACGATACAGTTACATTCATTTTTTTAAAGATGATGTTATTTACAAAACATTTTCTGTTTTCCTCTGGTAATGTCATAAATGGCTTCACAGAAGAGACGACAGCAAAACAGGATTTTGAAACATGAATTGCAGTCAAATACAATTTTTCTTTAAGGTGGGTGTGACTCAGAAATTAGGTGTTTTTACAAGCAACCTAATCAGCACCCTTATTATCCTTCCCAAACCACTCTCCAAGAGGGCTTGCTGAATCACCAGTCACAAACCTGAGCTGATCGGGGATGCTCCAAACCTCTAATTATTTGCAGAGTAGTAAGTGATTAATAGACTTTGTAGAAAAAGAGAGAGAGAATATGACTTGAGAAGAAATTCAGAGTTCTTTTGAGGTAAGTATCAAAACCAAGTAAAAGCTGATTTTTATATGCCATTTTTCTCAGCTGAGGATCTCAATTAAATATTCTCCAAAGTATCAGTGTATGTTCCTGTTCACCTGGGACCACTTTAAAATACTTAAGTATAGTCAGTTATCACAAACATACTAAGTAATGTTCAATAGAGTTTTAACATTAATATGTCTTATTATTTCCTAATTCCCTAGTAACAATGAGTCAGTCTATTTTTTTAATCAATCTATTTTTGATAAAATATACTCTAGTATACTCAGAGAGCCACACTTCAGTTGTGAGCCTAAGGACTACTCCAGAGCACTTGTGCCCCACTGAGAAGTCAGTTTTCAGACCTCAAGTTCCTCATTTGTAACACGGGGCCTGATTTTACATGATTGCTAAGTTACTCCTCTATTCTTTGAAAAAGTCTCACATTTCTAAAATTACTTCATATTCATGAGACTTTGCAAAGCTGCTCCACACAGTGTTGTTTATCAGGACTACTTTCACATTCGTTTCCGTCACAACTTAAGTTAAAATTAATGCTGCTCAAACAAAGTTGACTCACAGAATCAGTGAGAGAACATAAATTACCTTATAAATTCAGTGAATTTTCAATTAAATATCTGGATAGGGTTTATTAAACTCCTCAAAATGCTAACCCTAAAATTCACAACTAAAAGTATAAGACCAAGAAAAGTCATAACTAATTATCGAGTAGGTACTATTTGTCAGGAATAATTCTAATACTTTACAGGAATAAGAACACTTAATTTTTGAAAGAACATTCTAATATAGAAACTACTAATACTTTAATTTTGCAGATGAAGAAAATGAGACACAGAAAGTCCAAGTAACTTGCCAGTGTCATATTGTTAAAAGAAGATAGAATTGAGATTTGAACTCTAATAATCTATCTCCAAACATTACATGGTAAGCCAGTACATTATACCACTTACATAGAAAAGTAAAGTGGGAAGATTTGACTTAATAAATAGCATAACAGGATGAAATTAAGATATTACAATTTTCGCACAGACAGAGAAATAGAATTTGAGAGGTGGCCCAGAAGCAGATAGACGCAGATATGTGAACTTGGAATATACAAGAGATAGTGATTTGACAACCACATCAAGTAGAGAGATAATGGATTATTCAACACATGATGTTGGAAACAATGGACTACTAAATGGAAAAAAACAAAATATAAAAGAATATTTATCCTATATTATGAAAAATTTAATCCCAATGGAATAAACATGTAGTTTAAAAGAACAGTTATATGTCCTCAGGGTAAGAAGATTGTTTGGAAAACAGTGTGGAGGTTCCTCAAAAATTAAAAATACAGCTACCCTATGACTCAGCAATTGCACTACTGGGTATTTACCATGAAGATACAGATGTAATGAAAAGAAGGGCCATATGCACCCCAGTGTTCATAGCAGCAGTGTCCACAATAGCCAAACTGTGGAAAGAGCGGAGATGCCTTTCAACAGATGAATAGATAAAGTTGTGGTCCATGTATACAATGGAATATTACTCAGCCATCAGAAAAGATGAATACTCAACTTTTGCACCAACATGGATGGAACTAGAGGAGTTTATGTTAAATGAAATAAGTTAAGCAGAAAAAATCAATTATCATATGGTTTCACTTATTCGTGGAACATAAGTAATAGCATAGAGGACATTAGGAGAAGGAAGGGAAAATTGAAGGGGGAGAAATCAGAGTGGGAGATGAACCATGAGAGACTATGGACTCTGGGAAACAAACAGACAGTTTTGGGTGGGGGGAAGGTGAGACTCATGATGGGTATTAAGGAGGGTACAGATTGCACAGAGCACTAGGTGTTATACGCAGACAATGAATAATGGAACATCAAAACTAATAATGTACTCTATGGTGACTAACATATAATAAATAAGTAAGTAAATAAATAAATAAGTAAAGTGGTCACCGAAGTGATAATGTGGATGAAAAAATTTAAAAATAAAATTAAATAATACACATGCACACACACTGAAAGGAAACAAAGGAAAAACATGATTCATTTCATTACATTGAAATTTAAAATTTCTGTATGACAACAAAAACAAATATTAATCATGACCCATAAACTGCAAAATTATATTTGTATTGCCTATAAGTAATCAATATTTAATTTCTGAATGTATTATGTTTCTAAAAATAATAACAAAAAAATAAATAAAATGAGCCAAGGATTTAAATAAACAAATCATAAAAGGAAAAATCTGAATTCCCAATACTCATATTTAAAGCTCAATATTACTAGGAATTAAGGAAATGTTTATTAAAACAATGAGATATAATTTCATACCTATCAAATTGGCAAAAATAAAAATATGTTATATATACATATAAAACTATATAAGATAATATCAAATAGGCTTAGATTTGGAGAAGCAGAACCTTGTTTACATTGCTAATAGGCATGTATACAAGAATAACCACTCTGAAGAACAATATGGTAATATCAACTAGAGCTAGATATCCACATATATTAAAAATCAACAGTTCTTTGCACATGGGTATCTAAGAGAAAAATACTTTTAACATTGAAAAATGAAACAATCTAAATGTTGAATAGAAAATGAACTAATAGTTAATCATTCTGTATTTTACTAAAATCTAGAAATTTGTATAATATGTGGTTATTAAAATATACTATATCTACATGTGTTAACGTGGATAAATCTTGATAAGTATGTCATTTACATAAATACGAAAACAAAATAATGCTATGTTCATAGATATATGATTATTATTATACATATGAGTTTGAATATACATGACACAAAGAAGGTTTTCAATTTTATACCAATATTTTAGTTCTTTTTAGAATAATTTACTTAGTTTTCAAAGATTCATGTTGCAAAAATTACCAAACCATGTGTTAAATACGGGTAGTGAATACATTGTTCTTACTTTGTGTACCTTTCCTGTACCTTTTTAATATTTCACAATTTAAACATTGAAATTTAAATTGCTTTAAGCTAAATGGAAGCAATGTAAATTTTATAGTTTTGCCTTTCTCTGGTCATCTGAAAGACTGAAAATAAGCTCTTTTAACAACATCATCACATGGCCCAACAGATTTGATTTCTACAAAAATATTTTGACATTTGTATACTGAAAATTCAGAGATTAAATGTATAGTGCACCTAAAGAAATGTCTAGACTTCTAAATACAATGTGAAACAAAGGAGTAAAGCAATGCAATTATCAAATAGGTTGTAATATCTTACAAAATATCACATTTTTATTTATATATATAATACACACACATATACATACAGAGTGATTTTTATTTTAAAATGCAATGCTCAGATTTTGATTTCTAAACATCGTAGTGAGTTGAATAGTGGCCCTCTAAACTTGGCATCTACCCAGAACCTCGGAATTTGCCCTTATTTGGAAAAAAGTTTTTTGCAAATGTCATTATTTAAGATGAAGGTCATACTGTACTAGGGTGGGCCCTCAATCCAATGACCAATGTCCTTATAAAGATAGGGCACAGAGAGACAAATAGCGAAGAAGGCACATGTGATGATTCAGGCAGGGACTGGAGTGAGGCAGCTACAAACCAAGAAACGCCAAGCACTTAAGTAACGAGCAGAAGCCGGGAAAGGGCAAGGGATAGAACAGATTACCCTTCAGAGCCTCCTAAAGGAATCAAGCATTGTCTTCTAGTGACACATAGTAATGAAGTGAACACACACACACACACACACACACACACACACACCCAAAGCCAAAATTTATGATGGGTCATGTTAAAGGGACCCCCAAGTCAATCTGAGAGAGGTCCTAATGGCAAAAGCAACTTAAACAATATAATAAGTAATAATAATATTAGATTATCATGCTAAACATAAAGTAAATCTCTATAAGGGTATACTGACATAAATAAATAAGTGGATAAATAAAACAATGAGAAAGAAGGGACAGGTCTTTTTTTCTTTTCTTTTTTTTAAAAGATTTTATTCATTTATTTGACAGAGAGAGAGATCACAAGGAGGCAGAGAGGCAGGCAGAGAGAGGGAGGGAAGCAGGCTCCTTGCTGAGCAGAGAGCCCGATTCGGGGCTCAATCCCAGAACCCTGGGTTCATGACCTGAGTCAAAGGCAGAGGCTTAACCCACTGAGCCACCCAGGAGCCCCAGGACAGAACTTTCTTACAGAATTCCAGTTAATTGATATAGAAGGAATTGTAGCTGGCATGATCCATTGATGAATGCTAAAATCTGTAGGTGAAACTTTAAAGAGAAACAAGATCTTTGCCTAGCCCCAAAGTTTCTCCCCCAAATTTACTAATAATGGCACAGTTTCAATGACCACAAGTTCCTTGATACCCATCCCTCTAGGAGGTGTAGCTTTATTTCCCCTTCCCTTTTGAGTGGGCTGGACTTGGGGGCTTGCTTCTAGTGAATGGAATGTATAAAGAGAAAAATAGTAACTTTAGAATAAGAAACCTGACAGACCATCTTAACCAATGATCAAGATAAACATCACCAATGAAAAGTTATGTTGATATCATGTTACTCTTGATATGATGCAATGAAAAGAATATATAACATCTGTGATATTCCTCCCCCATATCCAAAACCTCCATCTATTCCCAAGAAAATATCAAACATATCTAGTATAAGGGACATTTAACAAAATAGCTAATCAGTATCTTCAAAAGTATAAAGGTCATGAAGACAAGGAAAGACTGAGAAATTGTCCAAGTTTAAAAGAGACTTAAAGAGACATGACAACTAAATGTGATATGAGATCTGGAATTAGATCCTGAAACAGTAAAAAGGCAGTAGGAAAAACATGAAATCAAATCAAAGCTTGAGGTTTATACCATTATATAGCATATAATATTAGTATAATGTTATACTAATAGTTTTCTCAAAACTTAGTTTTGACAAAGATATCATAGCCATGTAAGATATTATCATTAAGGGAAGTCAAATGAAAAATAAATAAAGGAAGTCAAATGAAAAGTATAGAGAAACTGCCTGCTATCTTTGTCACTCTTCTATTATCTAGAATTATTTCAAAATTAAAGGTTAAAAAAATGCATAGTACCAAAACTTTGGTACATAATTTCAGACTATAAAGCTCAAATACTCATCATCTTAATTATATATGGGTTTAATCAAAAGCCTAGCCAAGTAAATAATTTTCTCAAAGTCACAGAGCATATTAACAATAAAGGAAAAAAATTACCAAAGAGTAAAGGCCTATTTATGAAAGAATAAAGAATATTTCCTTTGAAATAAAAGAGCTAGAGTGACTAATAATGTATATGTAGAAAGAGACCAGAAAGTCTCATCCAAAAATTTTTTGCAACTATTTTAGTAGCTCTCCCAAAGGATTGTGGATGTCATCCTCAACCTAAGATTCCATTAAAAATTCAGAATAGTTTAATTTCAAGACTTTAAAAATGATATTAAATTTTACTTTCTCTACCATAGGACATAGAGGATTTATGGATAATTTCAGAGGAAATGGTCCTTAGAATTAAGTGCATGAATTCATGCTGAAATGTTTGATTAAAGTGAGAAAAAGGACTAACTATTCATTCGGCGGCTGAGGTTCTCAAAAGGTTTGGAATGGTCTGTAAATATTCAAAATGGATTAAGGTAACCAGATTCTTCATGAAACACATTGAAAAATATATTTAGAAACAAGACTACCTCTGTGCGATAATATTCATCTTTTCATTTTTTTCTCATAGATTCCCTCATAGTCTTAATGTCCAGTTACTGTATTTTGGATGAAAGAAACTATCAAAATAAAAATTAAGTGATTGTTTTTCAAGAAGGAAAGTTGAGCTCTAACTAAATTGCTATGTCAAATCATAGTTGGGATCCTCAGAGCTTAATCTGCATACAGAAATGATTGAAAGTGTTTCTTTGCAACTTATCTTTTCTACAGTTTATTTGGGAAAAGATATTATTAGTCAAAAGGTGAAACTAATTCCTTTTCAGTGAACACAAATTAATTCCAGGCTGTGAACACTTCAGCTCCATACTCATTCAGAAAATTTTGTGATTTAACTTTGGACTCCTTATACATTTTTGATAGGTGACTTCTTTTGTGACTTGTAACTAAAAGTGACTGCTTATGCTTTAGATTATGCTGCTAAATTATCTGCTCTTCACTTCCTCTTCTCATCCACCTCCAAATATACCCTATCAAGTACCTTAGGATGATGTCCTCAAGTGGTTTGCAGCACACAGGATCTGACTCATTAGGGTTGTGTGTTGAAAAATGCCTTTTAAATGAAGAAAGAATGAGGCTAAGTTTTCACCCTACTCTCTGAAAAACAGGCTAACATAAATGAAATTGGTTTTTCACTTGGTAATGCTACTAATTTTTTCCCCTACAATGCTGTGATACTCTCTTCCTATCTATCAAACGTTTGATTGATTGAAGTGGGCTTCTTCATTTTAATGACATTTCTAATACTGTTCACTGTCCAGAAAAATGAAACTCTCTGTGCTCTTACTGACTCCTTATCTTTACCCAGGCTATGAGCTTTAATTTTATGTGTTCTTTGTTCTGAATCTTTCCCATTTATTGTGAAGAGGCTCAGTAAACGTTTAGGAACAAACCTGAGGTCAGTTACTATGAAATGAGGGACCGTAACTCAATGCGGTGACCAGACTGGTAACGTTAAGTTACGTAGACCAGCAGGGGTTCCAGCCAATACAGCTCCCTCTCTATGAAGCAGTACTACTTAGCTATGGCTGATGGTTGGCACAAGGGAAGGCATTCCTAACTTTGGCAGATGTGCCAGTTTATCAGGCAGCGCCAGAAATGACTATTTTTATTCAGAAACTCCTGGTTTTTAAGTGCTGACTCAAATTTTTCTTTTGAGCTGCTTAAGCCAAACTCTAACATGTCTGTAGGCTGGAATTGACCAGTCATCAATTTGAGCCTACTGATAATTCAAATTACATTTTATAGCAATTCCCTGCTAATACATAGAGAGTTGAAGCTGAAATCTCTCCCTCCCAAAGCCTCTTTTTAAAAAGTTAAAATGAAAGAAAGCTTGTTAAGGGCCAGTCCGTGTCAAAGGAATGATTTCTGAAAATCTGGAGATAGATGAACTCTATAGTAATTTTTTAAAATTATGTTTTGAGAATCCTAGAGTTCAGAAAGATGTTAATAGGTGTTAGAGAATATAAATTCTAAAGAATAGGCTTTTGGGACTTTTAGTTAAGCATGACTTTTTAACTACATAGCCTCTTAGAATCTTTGGTATGCCAATATTAGGATTTTTCCTGAGTTCTGCAGGGTCATTTGAGTTAAGCTATCACTCAAAGAATGTTTCACTTCACTTTACATAAGCAGAGCCAACTACCTTGAGAATTAGAGATAGATAAAGAAGAAAGACAGAGATTTTCTCATACATCTATCAGAAAATAAAAATTTAACAATGAGACCAATAATATTACAAACAATCTCACGAGCTCTCCCTCACTTATTTTATTTTTCTGTATAATTCATTCTTGTTCAGTTCCTTTTGGGTTAGCTAGTAGTCTACTTTTGTGAGATATCTGCCTCTGCACTAAAAGTTCCAGAAATCCTGACTTGGTTTATCAGACAAGACTGATAGGAGTGTGCTCATGGCAGTGCCTGCTTCCACTGGGAAGTCTATACTCATGAGACTGCTATATGGTTATGAATTCTCAAGAGTACATGGCAGAGGGGTGACTGGATGGCTCAGTCCATTAAGCATCTGCCTTAGGCTCAGGTCATGATCCCAGGGTCCTGGGATGGAGTTGAGCTCCCTGCTCGGCGGGGAGCCTGCTTCTCCCTCTCGCTGGCTTGTGCTCTCTCTCTCTCCTTCTTACTCTCTCCCTCTCTCAAAGAAATTTAAAAATCTTGAAAAAAAGTTTTAAGAGTAAATGGCACTGGGGCACTGGGGTGGCTCAGTCGTTGGGCATCTGCCTTTGGCTTGGGTACTGGTCTCAGAGTCCTGGGACCGAGCCTTGAGTCAATCTCCTTGCTGGGTGGGGGGCCAGCTTCTCCCTCTCCCATTCCTATTGCTTGTGTTCCCTCTCTCGCTGTTTCTTTCTCTGTCAAATATATAAATAAAAATTTTAAAAAGAGAGAGTAAATGGCACTGTCCTTATTGAGGTATTCATTCTTGAAGACTCTGGCTCTGGTTAATTTATTATAGTTACAAACAATATAAGAATTGAGGATTATGGACTCCATTTATCAGGTACTATAATACTAAATTATTGAGTGAATCTTTAGATTACCCTGAGGATAAGAACATATTACGGACAGTGAGGACAATGACAAGTTTCTAGAGCTTTCCAACTCTTTCAATAAACTATGTGTCACAAAGTCCATTGATTCACTAAGATACTTTAAAACCATGAAATAATATGTTCTATAACATCAACTTAGTGACAGTCATTATGCCAATCTTTGCACATGAACATTAGTGTGCATCTATGCATACTAAAAAGTAAAAATTGTTGAAATGTATTCATTTAAAGAACAGTTTACATTTACATAATAGATTAGGGAAATGTTAGCTCCTTTAATCTATTTCGCTGACTTTCCCATATTGTGGCTTAATAAAAAGACGACTCGTGATAGTTAGTGAACTAATTAAAAATAATGGAGGGACTCCTGGGTGGCTCAGTCAGTTAAGCGGCTGCCTTCAGCTCTGGTCATGATCCCAGAGTCCTGGAACCAAGTCCCATGTCAGGCTCCCTGCTCAGTGGGGAGCCTACTTCTCCCCCTCCCTCTGCTTGCTGCTCTGCATACTTGTGCTCTCTCTCTCTGTCATAATAAATAAATAAAATCTTTTAAAAATAGTGGAAATACCAATCATATTTAGTTACATTCAACCTCTCTTTCTTGAAGGTGAAAGAGTAAAACTCAGTCCTATCTAATGGTCAAATGGTGATCCCTAAAAATAGTTTGCATATGAAAAATCAAGTAGTTGTATTATTCTGAATTTGGGGACTTATAGTAATTATTATGTAAGCTATGAGCATAAGTCATAGATATTCACCAGAACACAAGAAATAGCTCCAGTCTTTGTTTGGGGTAAAAATATTCAAAATGAGGATAGTAGCAAGTTGTAATTATTAAGAATTCTAAATTTTTTGCTCCATATCACTCAGCATCAGGAAAATACAAATCAAAACCACCATGACATACCACCTCACACCAGTCAGAATGGCTAAAATTAACAAGTTAGGAAATGACAGATGCTGGCAAGGATTCAGAGAAAGGGGAACCCTCCTACACTGTTGGTGGGAATGCAAGCTGGTGCAACCACTCTGGAAAACAACATGGAGGTTCCTCAAAAAGTTGAAAATAGAGCTACCCTATGACCCAGCAATTGCACTACTGGGTATTTACCCTAAAGATACAAACATAGTGATCCGAAGGGGCACGTGCACCCAAATGTTTATAGCAGCAATGTCCACAATAGCCAAACTATGGA
>NW_019154112.1:17941786-18000698 GCF_002288905.1 Enhydra lutris kenyoni | reverse complement strand
CCACGTGCACCCAAATGTTTATAGCAGCAATGTCCACAATAGCCAAACTATGGAAAGAACCTAGATATCCATCAACAGATAAATGGATAAAGAAGATGTGGTATATATATACAATGGAATACTATGCAACTATCAAAAGAAATGAAATCTTGCCATTTGCGACCACGTGGATGGAACTAGAGGGTATTATGCTTAGCAAAATAAGTCAATTGGAGAAAGACAACTATCATACGATCTCCCTGATACAAGGAAGTGGAGGTGCAACGTGGGGGCTTGGGCGGTAGGAAAAGAATAAGTGAAACAAGATAGTATCGGGAGGGAGACAAACCAACAGAGACTCTTAATCTCACAAAACAAACTGAGGGTTGCAGGGGGGGAGGGGGGTTGGGAGAGGGTGGGGGGGTTATGGACATTGGGGAGGGTGTGTGCTCTGGTGAGTGCTGTGAAGTGTGTAAACCTGGCGATTCACAGACCTGTACCCCTGGGGCTAATAATATATGTTTATAAAAAAATGAAAAAATTAATTTAAAAAAAGAATTCTAACTTTTTCAGAAGTGGGGAACTTTTGCTAAAAACAACACAAACAACATCTGTACTATTTTACATAGTGGCTATACCCACAACAGTGCACCAAATTCCCGTTTTTCCACATCCTCATCAACACTTGTTAACTCTTGTCTTTTTGATGATAGCCATTCTAGTATGTCTGAGGTGATAGCTCATTGTGGTTTTGATTTGCATTTCCCTGATGATTAGTAATATTGAGCATCTTCTCATATACTTGTTGGGCCATTTGTATATCTTCCCTGGGAAGACATTTGCTTGGTTCCTGTTTTTTCCTTTTTCCTTTTTCTTTTGCTATTGATTTGTGTGAGTCATATATTTTGGATAGTAAGCTCCTATCAGCTATATAATATGCAAATAATGTCCCATTCTGTAGGTTGACTTGTTATTTTGTTTTTTCTTTTACTGTGCAGAAGCTTTTGCTTTGATGTAGTCTCACTTGTTTAATTTTGCTTTTGTTGATTTTACTCTGGTGTCACATCCAAAAAATCATTGCCAAGACCAATATCAAAGAGTTTTCCCTTGTTTTCTTCTAGTAGGATAATTGTTTTGTGTCTTACATTTAAGTTTTTAATCATTTTAAAATAATTTTTGTGTATATTGTAAGATAATAGTCCAATTTTCATTCTTTTGCATATTTTTATATGACTTCATAAAACAACTATTTTTTTGAAATGTAATTGATCTTAAACGTCTTCCTAAACACTGTTGCCTGAAGTAGAAGAATGTCTTCCAATGGCATTTCATTTATTTACTTTAGATTCCCAATTCTCAAATACTGATACAGTGTGTTTTAAATACATAACTAGGGTTCAAAAAATTTTGATAAATTGGGCTTTATCAAAAATTAAAAACAAAACAAACTGTATATCACCAAGAGTGACCCCTTGTATAGACTATGGACTTTGGGTCATTATGATGTGTCAGTGTAGGTTCATCAATTGTAAACAATGTACCATTTTAGTGGGGTGTATATTTCATGGGGGAGGCTGTGCATGTGTCAGGGGAGTGGCATATGGGAAATCTCTGTACTTTCTATTTTTGCTGTGAACCTTAAACTGCTCCCCCCAAAGTATTTTTAAATAATAATAATAATTAGTTGTATGCTTAAACTTTATTCCCAAAAGAACTCCCCCCACACATGCAAACACAAATTTAAAAAAAAAATATTTTGCCCATCAAAACACAACATTGAGAGATGCCTGCATGACTCAGTTGGTTAATCATCTGCCTTCTGCTCAGGTCGTGATCCCCGGGTCCTGGGATCAAGCCCCACTTCAGGCTCCCTGCTCACTGGGGAGCCTGCTTCTCCCCCTTTCTGCCACTCTACCTGCTTGTGCTCTCTCTCTCTCTGACAAAAAAAATAAATAAAATCTTTAAAAAAATTTTAAAAGTTAAACACACACACACACACTCATTGAGAAAGTAAACAGAGAAGCCACCGATTGGGAGAAAATATTTGTAATGCATATATCTGGCAAACTGCTTATATCCAGAATATATAAAGAACTCTTAACTCAATAATAAAAAACGGAAACAACCCAATTAAAAATGAGCAAAGAACTTCGTGAAAGGCCAATGAGCACATGAAAAAGTGTTCACCGTAATTAATCATCATAAAATGCAATTTAAACTATACTTCACCCCAATTATAATGGCTTAAATTGAAATGCCTGGCAGTGCAAATATCAGCAAGAATGTCTCTCTTAGTATAAAATGTTTTAACCATTTTGAAAATATATTGCTAGTTTTCCCCTGATCCAACAATTTACTCTTATTTATTCAAAAGAAATGAAAACATATATCTATAAGGCAAGAAAGTTTGTAGTAGTTTTATTCATAATGATCAAAGACTGGAAACAATTTACATGCTCATAAAAGAAAGACAGAATGGATACATCATGGCATATTCATACAATGGATTAGTACTCAGCAATAAAAAGGAGCAAACTATTGCTGTACACAACTACATAGATAACCTAAAGCATATATGGATGGAAGAAAGCCAGTCATAGAAATGGTACAAGTTATATGATTCATTTATATGAATTTCAACAACAACAACAACAACAAACAACTTATAGAGATAGAAACTGGAACAATGGTTGTCTCTAGGTGAGGAAATGACTGGTACACAAACGAACTTGCTGGGGTGATGGAACTATTCTGTATCTTGGTAGGGATATAAGTTAAATGGGTGTATATGTTTGATAAAACTGTATATTTAAGTCCCTGTGAATTTAAAATTTTCACAAATAGAAACATACATAAAAGGTAGAACACCCAGATTGATTAATTACATAGGAAAATTGAGATTAATTACATAGGAAAATGGGCCTTCCACATATGTTTAATTGAGGAATTTGAGAAAGAGATTACTCAGCTTATGGTGGTGGCCCCAAAGTAATCAAAAGGGTTCTTAATAAAAGGGAGATGGAAGGGTCAGAGTCAGAGATGTGGCAATGGAAGCAGAAGTTATAAAGAGAGACATTTGAGGATACCCCCTACTGTTGGTAAAGAAAAACAGTTTAGTTTGGGATATACATTTTGGATATATCTCTAATTTATTAAAGTAGAGTCCTCAAAATGTTAGTTGGATAAACAACTCCAGGTGGTTCAGAAGAGAGGTCTGGGCTGGATTTGGGAGTTAGGAGCTTGCAGATAATACTTAAGAATGTGAGACTGGTTAAAATCACCAAAGGACTGAGTAAGGGTCCAAGGGCTAAGCCCTGGGCACAACTCAAAGCATTAGAGTTTTATTGAGTGGTACTGATACATCTAGAAAAAAATCTAAAAGTGATTGGCATTCTATGGTAATCTCCAGAGATAACAAAGAAGATTTTTGGATCAAGGGAAAATAGAAGCAATATATTGTATTTGCTAGAAAAGGGAAGGGCCAGAAGAGATATTAAATCGCATTTTTTTAGAATTAGAGAGTGAAGCTACCATAAACTTAAGGTTAAATATAAATCAATAAAGGGAATATGACTTGATTGAAAGACTTTTCAAAAATTTTAAATGTTTTAGGAATTAGTGTAGATAGAAAATCCCAAATAAAATGGCAGTTGAAGGATTAATTCTATTTACTTATTCTGTGGACAAGAGATAAATAGGCACATACATACCATAGTTGATACTTTCCATTCAGTAATGTCCATTAATAAGCAGGAAGTTGTTGTTACAGAGTTCTGATAATATGTTCTTAAGTCAAAGCCTTGTAGTTTAAGTAATCCCTGAAAACCTTTACCATACTAATATTTGTTAATCTATAGACTCAGTAGGGGAGGGATTCTAGAGAGTCAAGGAATTGCAAAAAGTAAAACAAGCAAAATTGATTACTTTGCCAGACTGTATAAATCCTATTTTGATGTGTTAATACACACTCTAGATGGGTAGAATACTTAATTAAGTAGGCAAATAAACATGACACTGAATGGAGGTGTGACAATGGAAAAATTTTCCATTCTAGTGAAATTTGAAAAGATCATATTCAACCATATATTACACTGCTAGATATTTTAAGTTTTAAGTTAAATGTTTGGAAAATTAAATTACTTATAAAGTAAGTTAAATTTGTTGATATATAATAAAATTGAGCATGCATTTTGAACTTATATTGAATTATGTATCAGAATTTTAAGAAAGCATCAGATAAAATTCAGTTTTTCCTTACGTATTGGATTGCTTTAACAACATATCCATAGGAAATTCAGCCATTAGACCAATGTTCATTAAGCACAGACTATGTTCCCAACATATTTACTGTTTTCCATAATAGAGAGACAGAGGGAAAATACATAAAGTAAGGGGTAAACTGTCTCTCCCTAAGTGGTGTTGAGGAAGCCCAAATTTGTTACATTTACTGATTTCCATGTTATAAGTATTCCCACAACTGCTGATTTCACGCCACTAACATGAAGAGTTAGAAGAGATGTGCCCATTTAGCTCTTGCAAGCCAATTCAAAGTAGTTGTAGCATACCACCAATTGGTCTAAAGTTATGCAAAAAGTGTACTTGGCTTTTAGTTATAATGGGCATCTGGTCTGCAACTTATTCTCAATTGGTCCATAAAAATATTTATATAAAAGAAAATAGTTATATAAATATAAAATATATATCTCAATCTAAATGTATATACACATATTGAGAGAGAGAACCATAAGTCAAGTAAGATAAAATGAGTAATAGCATATGGAAATATTTTTTAATATTCTTTTAATTTTCTGTTTAGATCATTTCAAGATAAAAAATTAACTGAAAATGAGAGAATGACCAAGAGTCATTGGAGAAGAATACAGTTGATAAGTCAATGTACTATTTAATATAATAAAGCAGATAAAAACAAATGTAATTATATAACCAGATACCAAAAAATAATTTAAAAAATATCCCCAGTACATAAGACAACTTTGTACCTTAGAAAAGAAAGTGAATTGTAAGACATTGTACTCTATTAGCAACTAGAGGTGATGTTTGTCAGTTTGAAACATTTTAATATTGCTATAGTCCATGAGTAGTTCAAAATAATGAATAATCAGTCAATATCATATTCTTAAATTATGTATTAAATGCACAAAGATAGATCAGAGATTTGATAATACCAGAAACTCAGCAGTGGGTAAAATTGATTGAATGTACTTTATGCATGAATAAAAGAGTTTTTGATTTATTGACACTCTGCAGATTAATCTCAGACCACATGAAACAATGAAGCAGAGTAGCAAATCTGATTTGTGGGAATTTGAAAGAACAACCTGGGAAGTTAAAAAATTGATCATTCTTTAAATTTTTTTTTCAATGGGGTGTCAGGATAAAATAAGAAATGTGACTCATAATTTTCTAATGCTTAAGCAAGAATGCTTTTAAAATCTTTTTTATAAAAACAAATATTCCACGATGTAGATTGAAATTTCATAAACACATTTTGTGCCTATGTAAGTAAGGGAAAAACTTAAGATTAATATTTTTAGTAGGTGAGTTTTTATAATTTGTACTATTTCATGACTACCCATACTGAAAGAAATGATCTATCTTAATATAGATCCCTATTTTATGGGCTTTTTGTGGCCATGTATTCTACGAAATAGATGATGAAGGTGCAACAAATACAAAAGGAAAATGGTTTTTGTGCCTCAGTATCAACTCTCCAAATGAATAAGTAAAACCTTAAAACCTGTTTTGTGTAATGTGTTTTTCTATTTACTATGCAGAGATGCCTTACTCCCCATTTATCTCCCCCTTCTATTACATATGTTAGGGTGTTATAGTCAAGATGTTCTTTCATAGCAGTTGGAAAATTATCAAGCCCTTATTTTATAGTAAGGTTCATCACTAATAAACACCATTTATTTTCTCCTTTATATAATACAAAAAATTGACCATAATAAGGACATTTCCGTGAACAAAAGCACAATAGAGAATTATCAATTAACTAGAATTACTTTCTCATTTGTCTTCTATATTCAGATTTTGAGTTAAGAATTCTATCATAAGACCAACAACCAAATGCATTTCTGGGTTTTGTCCTATAATTTGAATAGATATATCCAACACCCCATTTATTTATATGCAGTACAATCCAGAGTTCATTGATGTTCAGAAGGATGACCCTGAGACTGGACAAGTCCTTCAATCATCAACAAAAGATTTCTATCTTCTACAAATATAATCCAATTTCCTGACTAAGAAACATGTTTAAAATTTTGTGACAATGCTAACCTTAACACCCACTTATTAAGTAGTCTAGTTAATTAATGCTTTATTACTAAATGTAACAATAGTAAGGCACTCTTTACATTCAAGTTGATAACTCAAACCAGTGACTAAATTTGTAATTTCTAAAAACTTAAGGTCTCTAACATTAACAACAGCAGACGAAAATATTCAAAGAAACAAAAATGCACCAAAAGAAGTATTAATTGTTAAAAGTCTTGAGATATAGAAAAAAATATCAACTATTAACTAGTATGTAGAAGCCAGTAAAAGAAAATTATTTGGATTATTTATAAGATATTTGAATTTAAATTCAAATACTATAATTTCTACACCTTGTACTACTAAGAAAAATAACCAAATAGAAAAATTTGTTTCTCTCTAACAAAATCCCTATTTCTTTTTTTTTTTTTAAGATTTTTATTTATCTATTTGACAGAGAGAGATCACAAGTAGGCAGAGAGGCAGGCAGAGAGAGAGGAAGGGAAGCAGGCTCCCTGCCGAGCAGAGAGCCCGACGCGGGGCTCCATCCCAGGACCCCAGGATCATGACCCGGGCCGAAGGCAGAGGCCTAACTCACTGAGCCACCCAGGCGCCCCCAAAATCCCTATTTCTTGATAGCTATGATATTCATGCTCATCTTTCCAATTCTGTTAGTGTAGTTGTGTTATTAACATAAATTTCAAAAGCATTTAATGAATGGCACAGGTATCAAAGCAGAAAGATATGTTGTTTTTCAATCCCTTGGAATTTTTATTTAGATGAGGCTTCTGCATTAATAAAAGAAAAAATATGGTACAGTTTAAGTATTTGATAATAATATGCTTTCTAAGGCAGTTCTTTTGGAATGATATCATAGAAGAATACTTCTTGGTGATTTTTAAAGTATTTACTAAGGATATACTTTCCAATATGTATTACTTAAATATACTCAAAACAACCACAAAAAATCACATCCAAGCATGTTTGGGATGTATTGAGTACCAAATTATCTCTTGAAAAAATGTACATTTAAGTCTCTGAGAAGTCCTGAGATAAGGAAACAGTCCTATTTGAAGAATATTTAGGTGTATGCTAGCTCTTTATATAAATATAATTTAAAAGATTCAAAGCAACTAATCTTGGAAGGATGTACAGTGTATAAAGATCCATGAGGCTCACATAATTCAGTCTGCTATTAAGACTGCATTAAGTGGAATAACATATGCGGAATGACCAAAATGAAGATTTGACTTGCCAATTCTTAATATTTTTCCCAGTTCATAAAATTTTCCAGAAAAATGACTTTACTGAAGGAGTTGTCATACTTCTAGCTCTACACCATAAAGAAACATTGTAAGATGTTTCCCATTCTAGTTAATAAGGAGATGAGGAAAAATTATCCAGTATTTTAAAGAAGTATAGGAATTCAGAAGATAGAAAGTTAAGATGACTCCATGAGGTTGAATTCAAATTATTAAAATAGATACCAAAAAAACATGTATTTATAGCCAAGATGTAGTAACAGAAACTGGATTTAAGTACCTGAGGAAAAAAAAATTAAAAAAAAACATTTTAAAAAAGACAGAACACATGAAACAATTCTCAAGATATTAGACATCAGGCAATAAAGGTCAGTGCTCCCTGACAGATGGGAAATAAATGAGGTAAGCCTTAATGTTGCTCCAGATTACTCCCTGGGTACCAAGTGACAATGCAAGAAGGGAAATCCAAAACAGTTAGGTGGTTTTCTTAAGTTGAATAGACTGACATGGAAATCCAGGAAAGCCAAAACATCCAGAATTCACAGGGAATAAAACATAGCACAGAGACAATTTTAGATATAAGCAAGATACCCATTTGAGTATTCAGCTGAGTATTGATCAATGCACACTTTTAAGGAACCCATGCAAAACGAGGTAAGAAAAACAAAACAAAACAAAACAAAAAAAACCTACCCCAACAGATTAGAAGAAACAATCACCAAGGAATTGTGTTCAGGAATAGTAACTGTTTCCATTAGCCAGAGTGAAAAACAGGAAAAAATCTCATAATTCAGGAGACAATGGGAAGAGTACTTAGAAAAGTTTTGCCTCATTTGGGGAATAATTAGCCTGAGGCTGAGACCTGCTCATGAACTGCCTAATTTGTTGTTAAAGAAAGGCACTAATTATTTCCAACTAACTTAACCAGATCTTGAAATAATATTCAAAAATACTTAAAGAAATACAAATCATCCAGCACCAACAAGGCCAGGTCCACCATGGTTGGTATCCAGTTAAACATTCTAGGCCTTCAAAGAAGAAAAATACTACCCAAAATTAATTTTACTTTTTTAAAGATTTTATTTATTTATTTGACAGAGAGAGATCATAAGTAAGCAGAGAGGCAGGCACGGAGAGAGGGGAAGCAGGCTCCCTGCTGAGCAGAGAGCCCGATGCGGGGCTCAATCCCAGGACCCTGAGATCATGACCTGAGCAGAAGTCAGAGGCTTAACCCACTGAGCCACCCAGGCACCCCCAAAATTAATTTTAAAAACTCAACCAATCTAATCATGCAAAAAATGACACATACAGTAGATCTGTTATATGAGGATATTAATAAATTATTAAAAATGTATTTATACCATATGCTTAAGAAGCTACAGGACATTTGAACATATTAAGAGGTGATATAGAAAATACAAAGGAGATCTTTATTGTACTTCTACAGATGAAAACTACAATGTCTAATAATAAAGATACACTTGATGGGATAAATGACAGTTTACACATTGCAGATAATATAGCTGAAGGCATAGGAATGGAAATCATCCAAAATGAAACACAGAGAGAAAAATTACTGAAAAACATTGAACAGAGCATCAGTAAACTGTGGAACAACTTCAAGCTTCCTGGTATGTTTATAATTAAAGTAGAAGAAAAGGAGAAGGGGATGGGGATACCAAAAGTATTTGAATTAATGGCCAAATTTTTTTTTAAAGTGATGAAATTTAGAAATTTGCAAATAGGAGAAGCTGAACAAACCTCAACCACAGGGGCACCTGGGTGGCTCAGTGAGTTAATCCTCTGCCTTCGGCTCAGGTCATGATCTGGCATCCTGGGATCCAGCCCTGCATCCCGCTCTCTGCTCAGCAGGAAACCTACTTCCCCCTCTCTCTCTCTGCCTTCCTCTCTGCCTACTTGTGATCTCTCTGTCAAGTAAATAAATGAAATCTTTAAAAAAAAAAAAAAAACTCAACCACAAAAAATTTACAATTTTTTGTAAGACCAAGTCCAATTACAATCAATCACTTAAATTATCAATAAAGGGAAAATTATATAAGGAATCAGAGGCGAAACACAGAAAATACAAAGGAACAGAGATAGCAGATTTCTTGTCATAAACAATGCAAGTTCAAATAGTGGAGTAATATCTTCAAAGTATAAAAGAAATAATTCTATCAACCTAGAATTCTCTATCCGGGGAAAATACCTTTAAAAACAGAAGGTGAAATAAAGAATCTTCTGGATCTAATGAAGCTGAAAAATTATTAATAGACTTGAATATAAGAGGTGTCAAAGAAAAGTCTTCAGAATGAAAGAAAATAATACCAGAAGGAAATGTAGACCTGCAAAAGGAATGAAGAGATTGGAAATAGTAACTATGTGGATAATTATATTTATTTTATTATCAAAATTCTTTGAAGGATAGCCAATTGTTTTAAACAAAATAATAAAAACAAAATAATAAAAATGTATGTGAGATTTATAATATGTAGTAAAATAAAATATATAGCATTAGCACAAAGTCCAGAAGGGGAGAAATGTAGTTTACTATTGTAAGATTCTTGAGGCATCTGGGTGGCTCAGAGGGTTAAGCCTCTGCCTTCAGCTCAGGTCATGATCCCAGGGTCCTGGGATCGAGCCCCGCATTGGGCTCTCTGCTTACTTGTGATCTCTGTCAAATAAATAAATAAAATCTTAAAAAAAAAAAAAAGGATTCTTACATTATACATGAAGTATGTATAATGTCAATTAAAGGTAAGCAGTGACATCAAAGATATTATAAAACATAAACCAACCATTAAATTAACAAAAAAGCTATAGCTAATAAATCAACACATAAACTTAAATGAAATCATAAAGTACTATCTAATTAATCTCCCCCAAACAGTGGGAGAAGTGGGGGGAGAATAAAGAAAATATGGGACAAAGGGGTAAAAAAAGCATGACAGTAAAATGAAACTTGCATATATCAATAAACACATTAAATGTAAATGTTCAAACACCCCAATTAAAAGACAGAGATTGTCAGATTGGATGAATAAATAATACCTAATTGTATGGTGTCTATAAGAAACCCACTTTAAATGCAACAACCAAATAGTTTCACAATTTAAAAAAACCCTAAAAACAGAAAAAGTACCATGTTAACATGAATCAAAAGAAAGCTGTAGTGGCTATATTAAATCGGACAAAATAAGTTTTAGAACAAAGAATTTTACCTGGGATAAAGAGGGTCATTTCAAAATGATAAAGAGCTCAGTTCATCAAGAAGATATAATAACCCTACGAATTTATGTCTCTAATAAAAGAACTTCAAAATACACGAAGCAGCAACTGATAGAACTAGAAAAAAAAAAGATAAATCCACAATTATAATTGAAGATTTCAAAACCTCTCAGTAATTGAGAGGGCAGGTAGACCCCAAATCAATAAGAATATAAAAGTTAGCCTAGATTGCCATGGAAAAAATCATTGCTGTACTTTTCTTAAGCTGTGTAGTTGAAATTTAAGAATGCTATAAAGAGGGTATAAAAAGAAAATTGTTTTATAGGTTAGTTCAATAGGGGAGAGCTAGTAATTTTTTTTCTTACAAATTTATAACACCATATGATATCACTCATGTGGAATTTAAGAAACAAAACAAATGAACATGGTGGGGGGGAAGAGAGGGAGGTAAGTCAAGAAACAAGACTTAACAAACGGATGGTTACTGGAGGGGTGGTGAGTGGGGATGGGTTAAAGAGTTAATGGGAGCTAAGGAGGGCACTTGTTTGTTTGTTTTTAATTTTATTTCTTTTTCAGTGTTCCAAAATTCATTGTTTATGCACCACACCCAGTGCTCTATGCAATATGTGCCCTCCTTAAAACCCACCACCAGGCTCTTGTGAGGAGCACTGGCTATTACATGTAAATGATGAATCACTAAATTCTATACCAGAAACCAATATTACACTGCATGTTAACTAACTGGAAGTTAAATAAAAATTTTGAAAGAAAAATGATGTGTAACAAACCATAACTTTGATGCTACATATACTCATATTATCTGTTTTAGTTTTTCCTAATTTATATAAAATTATTTAGCCTGTGCCATTTTAAAGAACTCACTAATACCTAGTGATAAAAAGTTTCCATAAAGTGGTTCTTATATACCTGCTATAAATATAATGATATATAATATGAGCATTGTATATTTTATAGTGATAAAACTACCAAGAATGCTATCTAGTATCTATAGTCCAAGAAAAATTTTTTAATTTAAAAGAGCTTAAATACTGATTGCTACCAGATAAAATTTCTATTAATCATTATTAATAAGTTTAGGGTAGAAACCCTGAGTTTAATTAGACTTTGTTGACTAAAAAGATAATAAAATATAATTAGGAAAAAAAATCCTTTCAGGGCAGTCATTGTTAATATTTTACAATAAGAGTTTGACTTTAGTCTTAGCAATTTCTAGATGAAAAACTCTTAGCACAAGCTTTCAGCATTAGTGTATTAATGTCTAATAATCAGGTAAGTGATTCTTCCATTAGACAATACTTCCTTCATGATGGCAAGACTCATAAAGAGGGTGTGAAATTACTTTATCACACTTATTTCATAGAAGTTCTTTTACACAGACAACACATTTTCAAGGTACCATGTGTAAGCAAATTCTAGTTTTAAAGTAAAGCAATGAAGGGAACTGGGTGGCTCAGTTGGGTAAGCATCTGCCTTGGCTCAGGTCATGATCCCAGGGTCCTATGATGGAGTCCCTATTCAGTAGGGAGCCTGCTTCTCCCTCTCCCACTCCCCCTTCTCTCTCTCTCTCAAATAAGTAAATAAATTTAAAAAAAAGTAAAGTAAAGCAATGAAGTTGATGTATTTGTCTTTCATACCTCATGACTATTTTTGACACAAGATTCTATGTATAGATAATTTTTCTGACATCTTATTGGGGCACTGACCTTATTACTCTTACTCTATTTTCAACTTCCACACTAAATAGTTTTTAAGATGTGAAGAAAAAGCCTTTATTCAGCAATTTACCTAAATTGATTTAACTCTTCAAACTTGATTTGCACTTGCATCTTTAGGAATCTGAAAGCTGTCAACTTTTCTTAAGAATACCAGTTAGGGAGGTGAAAGTGCACATGTAGTTGAAGATTTATATGGAAGAACTGATTCAGTGTCCTTAATTTAGACACTGGTTATAAGTTCTTTATACCAACATTTTCTGTGCTCTAAAAAAGAAATACTAAAACAATTATAAAATAAAATAACAAAGTATAAAATTAATTTCTATTAAAGTATTGTATAAATGCAAATTAACTGTAACATCATAGAATAAGATGCATATTGATGTTACATACAGTACTTTGATGCTTTATGTAAACAAGGTATTAACCTCTAGTTTTAAAGCTAACATAAACCATAAAGACTATCTGGAAAAATTCCAGATGGCCTAAAAATTTGGGAGAAACCTCTGCTCCAAATCATGTCATCGGTAGAGAAAATATACTAAAAGAGCTAACTAAGGACACCTGGGTGGCTCAGTCAGTTAAGCGTCTGCCTTCGGCTCAGGTCATGATCCTGGGGTCCTGGGATGGAACCCTGCATTGGGCTCTCTCCTCAGTAGGAAGCCTGCTTCTCTGTCTCCTTCTGCTGCTCCCACTGCTTGTGTTCTCTCTCTCTTTCTCTCTCAAATAAATAAAATTTTAAAAATCTTTTTAAAAAAAGAGCTAACTAAAAGTTATTTTTTGGATGTATTAAAGATGGCTATTTCAAAAGATTATAAGCTGAGCAGAAAGTGCAAAATGCTGATTGAACAATAGTTGTATAGTAGCTGTACTCCAATCAGGGAGCAGGGAGTGAAGTCCAGGGAATCAAATTTTGTAGAGTGACTCAAAACGCTACAAAGCAGAAAGTTAGGCTTACTATTAGTAACCAAGATTAAAGCTTTCCCTTGAGATAGAATATTTAAGTAACAGTTACCAAACCACTACAAGAAATATTGTCTATAATGGAGGTAGAGAACTCTGGTTTAGACTGGGAGGTAGAACAATGAGTATTATGATGAAGGAAACCATGCAATTGTTAAAACACTAGACAGGTAGCATTAGGAAGAGAAAAACAGCAATTACTAGTACAATATAAGCATACAAGTGAAATAACTCTGATTCAAATTGAAAATACAAAACAAAATTCCTAAACATGGAAATATTTAATGCTAAGAAAAATAGCTGCGAAAATGTACAAATCAATTATGAATTTATTCCATATGTATAATTAGATAAAAACTATTGACAGTGGTTTAAAAATAAATATATTTATGTTCCTCAAAGATACTATGTGACATCATAACATTACTTTAAAGTATACCTACAGAACATGAAAAGATGCTTGGCATCAACAGCCCTGAGGAGTATGTGAATTAAAACCACTATCTGATATCACTGCACATCTACTATAATGGATAAAAGTATTGACAGTATGCATATTACTGGCACTACATACATATGTACATACATACATACTAAACTCTCACAAATTGTTGGTAGTAATGAAAAATATTATAGCCTCTCTGGAAACTGTTTTGGCAGTTTCTTATAAAATTAAACATATACTACCATATGACCTAGCAATCCCACTCTTGGGAATATACCCTAGAGAAAGAAAACTTGTGTTTATACCAAAACAAAACAAAAAACCTGTGCTCAAATATTTACAGAAACTCTATTAAGATCTCCAAAACTATAAACAACCCCAATGTCCTTCAAAAAGTGAATATATTTAAAAAAAAAAAAAAAAAAAAAACTAAGGGGGACCTGGGTGGCTCAGTCTGTTGAGCATCAGACTCTTGGTTTTGGCTCAGGTCATGATCTACAGGTAGTGAGATTGAGCCCTGCCTCAGCCTCTGTGCTTAGTGGGAATCTGCTTGGAACTCTTTCTCTCCTTCTCCCTCTGCAACCCCTCCCCTAAAATAAATAAATCTTAAAAACAATAACAGCAAAACAAAACAAAACCTACACCACAATCACACTGCATCATTCTAAATATACTAACCTGTATATGTAGAAGTAAAATTTGTAAAAGTAAAATTTCGTAAAGTAGAGCAAAGAACAATTTCTGAGAGCTATAAACTGATGAATTCCCAGGGCTCAAATGGGTAGAAAATATTTAGATCCCATTGATATGACATAATCAAAAAGATAAAGGTATAGTGATAGAGAATAGCTTATTTGTTACTAGGGGTTAAAGATTTGAGGAGAATATGCTAAAGGATATCATGGGAGTGGATTGTGATGACAATGTCTGTATCCTGATTGTAATGGTAATTACAGTGTAAGAGTAAGAGTTAAAAATCATGCACGTGAGAATAATAAATTTTACTGTATGATAACTTAAAAATTAACACACACATAGTATATAGATAATATATGCATATTACCTAGAACTTCTGCTTTCATCTACAAAGGAATAACTAGTATAGGTCTTTATTACCAGCTATAAGCAATTAGAAACTGGACAAAATACGTGAAACAACTATTGTCAGACATTGAACCAGAGGCAGGGAAGGACTGTTGTACATAAGGAAGGGAAACAAATAAGAGGAGTCCTACAATCTCCTGGATAGATTTCACATAAAGTTAGACACTGTGAGAGAAAGGATTAGTGACCTTGACACAGCAATAGAAAATATCCAAACTGAATACACAAAGAAAAAATACTGCCAATGAGAAAGAAGGAGGAGAATTAGGAGGAGGAGGAAGATGGAAAGAAAGAGAGGGTGGAGAAGGAGGAGAGGGAGTTGGATGAAATGGAGGAGAATAAGAACAAAGAAAAGAAGGCAAAGGGGGAGGAAGAGAAGGAAGGAAATTCAGGAATAAGGGACACAATATTAAATAGTCTAGTATATTATATGTGTCATTGAAACTCCATGAGAAGAAAGAGAAAGAAGAGGGTGGAAAATATTTAAATAAATATCAAGGAGAATTTTCAAATTTGATATATATTATAATATTACACATTCAAGAAACTCAATAAAACCTCAGCAGAATACACTAAAATATATCAGGGCACATCATTATCAACTTTCTGAAAAGCAGTAGTAGAAAGAAAATCTTAGAAGCTACTAGAGAACAAAGACACAAGACACACAGAAGAACATGGTATTATTAGACTTTTGGCGGTGCAAACCAAAAGACATGGGAATGAAATTTTTAAAGACTTTTATTTATTTGAGAGAGAGAGAGAGAGAGTGAGCTGGGGGGAAGGGCAGAGAGAGAGAGAGAGAGAGAAGCACACTCCCCACTGAGCAGGGAGCCCTATGATTCGGGACTTCACCCCAGGACCTTGAGATCATGACCTGAACTGAAGGTAGTTGCTTAACCAATTGAGCCACCCAGTTGCTCCTGGAATGAAGTTTTTAAATTGCTGAAAGTCAAGGGAGAATTTAATTCACAGCAAAAGAAGAAGAAAAGCTTTCAAAAGTAAAAGTAAAATTTAAAAGAATTGTTAGGTTTCTCAGGTGAAAGGAATGATGCAAGTTGAAATCATAGAACTACAAAAAGTAATAAAGACCACCAGAAATAGCAATATGTGGATAAATACAATAGATTTTTTTTTCTCATGTGTAAATTATTTTTAAAAAGAACTGACCACTTAAACTAAAAAATAGTGACAATGAAGGGCAGTATCTGTAAGACGGTGGAGTTGGAGGTCTCTATCCCACATCTCCCCACAAAAATGAAACTTTGGCAGCTATCCAGGGGGGAAAAAGTGTCTTTGGGGACTTTGGGATCCAAGTAGGAAGTTACAAAACCCTGTTGTAACCCAAAGCTGAGGACGTCTGCTTTGGCAAGGCAGTCTCATGTACAACTAGCAGGTCTGCCACCTATGGTACTAGTTGTGGGCTGGAAGCAGCTCTGTCTCTTTGTGAATTTGGCTCCAGCCCTGCGTGTTCACATTCTATCACCAGCCTCTTCTGCCAAGGGCTCACAAGGTGCTACACAACTCAGTAAATCCAATAACTGATCTGCCAACCTCAGACTCAACTGTGGTCCCTATAGCAGTCCCATGACTATACTCCAACCCTGCCCTATTGAGGTCCTATGGCAATCCTGCCTGCTCACCAAGAGGCCTGCCCAGAGACCCCAGATGCACCTACACTAACGATCTTGCAGAACTGGGATCTGATTGTAGTTCCTGAAACAGGCAGTCCTGTGGCCTGCATTCAGCACAACTTTACCTTAGTTTGGTGGCAGTCCTGCTGCCCAAGGATCTGCCCAAGGATATAGCAAAAACCATATCCATAGGTCAATATTTCAGAGGAACATAGATACAGAAGTCCTCAACAAAGTACTAGCAAACCAAATTCAAAACTTTATTAAAGTGCTCACATACCATGATCAAGATTTATCCCTGAGATACAAGCATGATGGTTCAACATATGTGAACCAATAAAGTTGGTACAACATATTAACAGAATGAAGAATAAAAATCACATAATTTTCTAATATATATAGAAAGGCATTTGACAAAAATCAATATGCTATCATGATAAAAATCTCAAAAAATTTAGTACAGAAGAAATTATCTCCATATGATAAAGGCCATACATGACAAGCCCATAGCTCATATAATAGTCAACAATGAAAATGTGTTTTCCCTCTAAGATCAGCAATAAGACAAGGATGCCCATTGTCACCATTTTTATTCAACATAGTACTGAGAATCCTAGTGAGAGCAAATAGGCAAGAAAAAGAAAAAAAGGCATCCAAATTAGAAAAAGAAGAAATTTTAAATTTTCTCTGTTTGTAGAGGGCATGATCTTAAATAATAGAATATATTATAGAGTCCACCAAGGTCCTAGACTGTTAGGACTAATATATGAATTCAGTAAATTTGCAGGACACAAAAAATCAATACAGAGCAAACAGTTTACAATAACAACAAATTATCTGAAACAAAAATTAACAAAAAATCACATTTTACAATAGCATCAAATATATATATATATCTTATAAACATTATAAATAACATACATATGTTAAATATACAATATATATTTATATATTATATATAATGTATGATATATTTTATGTATATATGTGTGTAATATATATTTATATGTCATATAAATATATATTAAAAATAGATAAAAGTATTTATATATA
Source organism: Enhydra lutris kenyoni (assembly GCF_002288905.1). Taxonomy (NCBI): domain Eukaryota; kingdom Metazoa; phylum Chordata; class Mammalia; order Carnivora; family Mustelidae; genus Enhydra; species Enhydra lutris. Next base: position 17,983,015 of record NW_019154112.1, on the reverse strand, counting down.
TATACATATTTAGGAATAAATTTAACAAAGGAAGTGTAAGATCAATACCTGAAAACTAGAAAACATTGATGAAAGAAATTGAAAAAGACAGGGCATCTGGGATCCTGAGTGGCTCAGTAGGTTTAGAGGCTGACTCTTGGTTTTGGCTCAGGTTATGATCTCAGGGTCCTGGGATCAAACTCCACATTAGGCTCCACTGGGGAGTCTGCTTGAGATTCTCACCCCTTTTCCCTCTATCCCTCCCCTTGTTCACACTATCTTTCCCTAAAATAAATAAATAAATCCAGGGATGCCTGCGTGGCTCAGTTTGTTAAGTATCTGCTTTTGGTTCAGGCCATGATCCCAGGGTCCTGGGATTGAGCCCCATGGCTCAGTCCTCATATCCTACTCCTTGCTTGGCAGGGAGCCTGCTTCTCCCTCTCCCTCTGCCTGCCACTCCCCCTGCTTGTTCTCTCTCTCTGTGTCAAATAAATAAATAAAATCTTAGAAAATACATAAATAAAATTTAAAAAAAAGAAGTTGAAAAAGAAATAAATGGAAACACATCCCTTGTTCATAGCTTGAAAGAGTTAATATTATTAAATATCCATACTACCCAAAATGATCTATAGAGTCAATGTAATCTTTATCAAAAGTCCAATGGACTTTTTCACATAAATAGAAAAAAAATCCTAAAAAATATGTGGAAGTACAAAAGACCTCAAATAGCCAAAGCAATCTTGAGCAATAATAAAGCTGGAGACCTCACTTTTCCTGATTGCAAAATATAAAGCTACAGTAATAAAAACAATATGGTATTGGCATAAAGACAGACATTTAGATCAGTGGAACAGAATAAAGGTCCAGAAAAAAACCCACACATTTGTGGGTCAACTGATCTTCAACAAGCATACCCAAAATACACAATGAAAAAAGGATAATCTCTTTAATAAATGGTGTTGGCAAAACTACCTATCTACGTTAGTATATAGGTATATATACGTTAAGTATAAAATTTGACCTTCAATTTATACCATATACAAAAATCAACTCAAAATGGATTAAAGGCTTAAATGTAAGATCTGAAACTGTAATACTACTACAAAAAAACTTAGGGAAACATCTTAACACCAGTCTGAACAATGAAGCTTTGGACGTGACCTCAAAATCACAAACAATGGAAGCAAAGATAGTTAAGTGGAACTACATCAAACTCACATGCTTGTTCACAGCAAAAGAAACAACCAACAAAGTGAAGACACAACCTATAGCATGGGAGAAATAATTTGTAAATTATACATCAAATAAAAAAAAATCAATATCTAAAATATATAAAGAACTTGTATAACTCAATAGCATAACAACCTGTTTAGAAGATGAGCAAAATAGAAACTTCTTTAAAGAGGACGTACAAATGACAGACAGGTATATGAAAAGGTGCTCTACATTACTAATTATCAGGCAAATTCAAATCAAAATCACAATGAGATATCACCCATACCTAGTAGAATGGACATTTTCAAAAAGATAAAAGATAACAAGTGTTGGCCAAGATGTGGAGCAAAGAAAAAGTTTGTGTTTTGTTTGTGGGAATGTAAATTGTTAATGCCATTTTGGAAAACAGTATGGAGGTTTCTCAAAAAAATTAAAAAAGCAGAACTGTTGTATGATTCAGAAACTCCACTTCTAGGTATATATCCAAAGGGAATGAAATTAGGATCTCAAAGAGGTACCTGCACTCTTATGTTCAGCATTATTCACATCAGCCAAGATATGGAAACAACCTAAATGTCCATCTATGGAGAAATGGATAAAGATGTGGTATATATGTATAGAATGGGATATTATTTACCTTTAAAAAATATTAGCTTTTAAAAAGAAAAGAAAGATATACAGACATTTGTGAAAACATGGATTGTGACATGTGACAACATGGAAGATAATTATGTTAAGTTAAATAAGCCAAGGGAGAAAGACAAATACTACATTGTCAGACAAGACAAATACCGTGCTTATATGTGGAATCTAAAAAAGTCAAATTCACAGAAATGGAGAGTAGAGTGGTGGTTACAGGGGCTATTGGGAGAGGGAAATGGCGAGAGGTTAGTTTCAGTTATGCAGGGTGAGTTAGTTCTGGAGAGTTACTGTACAGTATGTTAACAATAGTTAATAATACTGGATTGTATATCTGATATTTTAAAAAATATTTTTATTTATTTATTTGAAAAATGGAGCGAGAGAGAGAGGGGGAGAGAACATGAGCGGGGGGAGGAGCAAAGGGAGAAAAAGACTCCCTACTGAGCCGGGAGCCCTACTCGGGGCTCCATCCCAGGTCCCCAGGGATCATGATCTGAGTCGAAGGCAGACACTTAATGACTGAACCACCTAGGTGCCCCTGTATATCTGATATTTGATAAGAGTAAATCTTAAGTATTCTCACCACATACATGTATAAAAAAGATAGTTATGTGAGATGATAGATACGTTAATTAGACTGATTACAGTAATCATTTAACAATGTACACATATATCAAAACATAAATTTATCCAACTTAAATACATACAACTTTTATTTTTTATTATACCTCAATAAAGCTAGAAATAAATAATGACAATGAATTATGGAATCTGTAACATGCATAGATGTATAAGGAATGATATAATAGCACAGTGGAAAACATTAAAGGATATAATAATGTCAAGAGTTGATGGAGATGTAGGATGAAATAAAAACTGTAATACATTTCTTATAAAAATAAAAATTAGCACATTTTGAAAAACATTTGGTAATGCCTGGTAAAGTGGAAACTACCCTTAACCGATGACCCAGCAATTATACTCTGAAAAGGTGGAGGAACATTTGTCTACTAAAAGAACGTACACAAATGTCCCCCAAAAAATATCTGTAAGGAAGTTTATTGCATACAGTTATAATGGTAAGACACATATATAGAGACAAAAGAGAAAACGACAAAATTACTGAACAGGGAAATGGACAAGTTTAGATGTAATGCCTACTTAAATTCACATAATTAGTAAGGAATCTACGAACAGGATCCTGGTTGGAATGCCCTGGACTCCTTGTGGTACACCAGAGAAACTATGTCTAGTAAAACACCCTTCACAAGGAACTGAATTGCAGGATACAGGGACCTTGTCAAAGGATTTATAAGCAAAATGTGAATAAGAGCAAACTGTGTAGCTGAAACTCAGTCTCAGACATGATAAGATTAAATAGAGTACACTACCTCTTTTTTGTCTTTTTCTGTTCTGTGCTTATAATTCATTAATTCAACATATACTTACTGAATTCCTTGAACACATTCAAATAAGGTGCCTGTTTCATTTTGTCTAGTAAAGAATTCAACAAACTGTCTGTTGGTTTGCAACTTTGGGAGCTAACTGGGTAAAATCTGAAACTGGCCCCTGCACATGGAGGGCAAGGAGAAACTGAAGAAAGAAGGAGGTCACTCCAGGCCAGTAGGGGGCAGGTATGATAAACAAAGGAACTTACTCACAAGGTTTGTCTTGAACAGCTGCAAGACAAGTAGATCTCCAAGCCCACCTGCCAGAATCTTATAAGATAGACATAGATCTATACATAGATCTTAATGGGGTTCTTCATTCACACATACCATCCAGATGGTCTCAACAACACCTTGCTTTCTCAAGTCTGCATCCTTGAAAATGGTCTGGTAGGAGGAGTGGGCAGAATGTACATTCCAAGGACAGGGGAGGGGGTGAGGGACTTCAGATTACCCAGGCCCAGCTCTGAAGTCAACCAGTGGTCACGTATAGTATAATTGAATATAATTGCTAGGTCATTGCTTAATGGTAATTTCCACTTTACCAGGCATTACCAAATTTTTTCAAAATGTGCCAATTTACATTTTTATAAGGAATGTATTAGAGTTTTTATTTCATCCTACATCTCCATCAACTCTTGACATTATTAGATTCTTTAATGTTTTCCACTGTGCTATTATATCATTCCTTATACATCTATGCATGTTACAGGCTCCAAAATTCATTGTTGTTATTTCTAGCTTTATTGAGTTATAATCAAAACACTCTGTTCAGGAATGCCTACTCAAAAATTACTCATTTGTTAATTTAAAACTAATGGCTGAATTCCTTATACTTCCCACTGTTTATCTCCTACCATATCTATAGTCAAGACTTGATCAAAAGGTCTGCTACATCTTAATTTATTTTCCAGTGTAAACAGAAAAATTCCCTTTGTCCCTTTGACATTCTTTATATATGTAGCTATTTAAAAAATACCAAATTTGAGAAGGATTTTCCCTTTGTTTAATGTTTTACTTATAGGAGTTAACAACTTTATACATATCAGCCCCCAGTGTTATGATACCATTTTAATTTAGAAACAGATGACCATTATTTCACTGTAAGGCATTTTCCAGATTTATAGAGTCATAAACCTGATGGCATTTTGGGGATGTTCACAATGGAAAGCAATAAGGAGCATCAGTATAATTGTAACAAATAGAAATGTTATCTTGTCTGGCAATTGTTTTATGTTTCAGCAGTTTTTCTTTTCTTTTAGTGAATTCACTGAAAGACAAGGTTATTATGGATATTCTGCACTTAGCTGCTAAGTAGCCCTTGAAAAATCTTGATCTCCCCAATTTCAATCAAAAGGTAAAATATCAAATTCTTCTTACTTGAATGATTCTTGAAAATTCTATGATGTGTTAATAAATTCAATTAATCTGGGGCGCCTGGGTGGCTCAGTTGGTTGAGCGACGGCCTTCGGCTCAGGTCATGATCCCAGACTTCCGGGATCGAGTCCCGCATCGGGCTCCCAGCTCCTTGGGGAGTCTGCTTCTCCCTCTGACCTTCTCCTCTCTCATGTTCTCTCTCACTCATTCTCTCTCAAATAAATAAATAAAATCTTTAAAAAAAAAAGTTCAATTAATCAAAAATAATATTATAAAAGATAAGTTGTGAGCCTCTTCACATTCAAATATTTTCTTCTCTTCCCTGCTTAAATAATTTATTTCTAAATTCAATAAGCAATCTCTCAACTGAATGCCAGCGATTACCAAGGGGTAAATTAGTATAAATGCAAATCCCCCTATAGGAAAAAATATCTTACTGATGATGAATCAGTGACATGATCTCTTTTAAAAACAGAGATTACTATTATTGCTATTATTATTTTTGTTACAAGCTAAAAACAAATACTTTTACTCCTATCAACACTTTCATATTTAAATCCTAAGGATCTATATGAGCATACCAATATACTAATGCACACCAGTCCTTTTTTATTTGAAATATAGTTATTTTTCCATTATTCAGAAAACAGAAGAGAAAAGTGGTATGGATCATTTAATAGCATGTCAATGAAATTCCTCTCTGTATTCGGATTGCATTTTGTAATAAGTTGTATAGCAGATTGTCTTTTTTAGCTCTTTGACTAAGCTAAAACGAATGGATTATTTTATTCCCTAAGCACATACATGTTCACCAAATTTGGTAGATTAAGACAAAAACAAAAACAAAAAAGGAATGCTGTAAAGCCACCCCAGATGATTATACTCAAGTCCTACTTGGAAGTTTTACCTTCTACATAGCCAAAAAAGAATTAATCTGAACCCAGCCTTTCTTCAGATAGGATTTTCAAAAAGATTCCTTTTCAAAAAATATTTCTTAAACTCCTTAATGCATAGCCTTCTGCTGATTTGGGGTAATACAGAAAAAGATACAAGTCTCAAAATTGAATATAGCCTAGATAAGGAGCTAAGATATCTTCTCATCTTAAAGTTCTTCTACTGAAGTTCTATCATCAGTGTTCAAACATATTCACTCTCATACTATTAATGACAAATCCTTTCTGAACCTAAATCTCCTTTTATTTATAGCTCTATCTTGCTGTTGACTTGACAACAAACCTTTGAGAGAGGTTATTTATCCACTCTGTCTCCATCTCTGTATTGGGGCTTTATTCCAATGTCCCACCCACATTATTAAATCAAATGAACAATCTTCACATGCTTGGACACTGAGAAGTTTTACACACTCATTCTCTTTATTTGTTTAAACGTCAGCCCTTAGCTTCCTAATTTCATACCAAGGTCCTCTTGTTCTCCTTATCCACATTTTACTCTTTACAATTGGCTGGATTTTCTTCTGGCTTTCTTTCTAATTGATCACTTCAGACAATTTCATTCATTCCCATGACCTCAGTGAATATTTTTATGCTACTAACCCCCAACTATCTGGCTCACATCTTTTTCCTGAGGTCCTGACCCATTTATCCAGCTGTGTACTAGAAACCTTCCCTTTTACATTTCCCAGTCATTTCACACTTGAAATATCTAAAATTGGCCATAATTTTGACTGCCAGATCTACTCTTCTAATGTTTACTTAGTTGATGGCCCCATCTACCTCCTTGTTCAAATATAGGTAATCCTTAACTCCTACTTTTTTTCACTTCCTGTATGTATTTAATCACCAAGTCCCCATGGACTCTGACAAGTGAACCTACCTTGCATCTGCCTTCTTCTCTTGGATGCCACTGTGGGATACCCTAGTCCAAGCCATGCTCACCATTCCAAAAGCTGGCAATTGTTCTTTTTCAATCTGTTTTCCATATTTTACCATAGCCTACCATATCAGGCTTAATGTCTTTTAATCCTTTGTCACTGTTTTTATGATAATGTTCAAAATCTGTAATGCATTTGATAAGTGGATGGGAAAGGACTAACAGCAGACCTGCAATACATTCTTACTATGGAAAATCTTGGAAACAGAAAGAAAGATGTCAAAGAAAGGGGTCAAATCCCCTTGTAAACGTGCTATTGACAGATCTGCTGTCAAGTACGTTATTGGCATTTACCAGTGAGAAAGTCACTATTTATAGAATGCTTATAGCAGGATGTACCAGGTTTGTATAGGATTGTTAATTATAAGCAAATATGAACTCAGGATTTATGGGGCATGGCTTCAGGAAAAATGTTATATAACCTATGTAATGACCAAAGTAATTCTTTTTCATGTAAATGATGACCTCATGCATCATTTAGATAGTTCATGTTTAAAAAGAATACATTTTAATATGTCGAGAAGGACCTGTGGGTTTACATTCATTTTACCAAACTTCCTTATTTTGCCTAGTTCTTGAGATTACTTATATCCTTAATATTATTAATAAAGCTTGATACCAGATAAGCTTGCTGATTCTTAAGAGTCTGATCTGACAGTATGATCCTTTGAGTTAATTTAATAAGTCTTCATGCAGGTTAGTTTATAAGTCTTTGAGCCTCATCTTTTCTAGATCATAAACATTATAATCCAGCCTTACTAGACTTCTTGGACTCATTTTCGTTCCTTAAGTGCACTCATGCTTCTATCTCACTCTGAGTTTGTTTTTTTTTTTTTTTAAGATTTTGTTTATTTGACAGACAGAGATCACAAGTAGGCAGAGAGGCAGACAGAGAGGCAGACAGAGAGGAAGGGAATCAGGCTCCCTGCTGAGCAGAGAGCCCGATATGGGGCTCCATCCCAGGACCCTGGAATCATGACCTGAGGCGAAGGCAGAGGCTTTAACCCACTGAGCCACCCAGGCGCCCCCCACTCTGAGTTTTTGAATCAGCTGTTTTCTTACCTGGAATGCTATTCTCCTCACTCGTCTCTCTGCCTTCTTACTCTATTTAGCAAACATAGTCACTTATTCTATGTGTCTGTTAATCTCTAGTTTTCCTATACAGTTTCCTACTGAAGACTTTCTGACCCTACCTATATGTTAAAATAACACCCTCTACTACTTCTTCAGTAACATTGATTATAACTATAAGACTGTACTCTGTGAAGGAAAGAATCTCATCTTTTCTAGACACCATTCTTAACCATAGCTTAGCAAAGCTTGTTACATAACAGGTAGGTGTTGAACAAAGTTTACTATTTTGGAACGTATCATAATTATTGGCCTAAAATAGTTCATAGCAGTTGAGATTTCAGGAAGTTCTTTATTATATTTACAGAACTATAAAAAAAAAAAAACAGGTCTAGAGAAAATGTTTAAGAATACATCATTCTGGGGCACATGGGTGGCTCAATCCTTAAATGTCTGCCTTCCGCTCAGGGTCCTGGGACTGAGCCTCATGTCAGGCTCCCTACTCCGCAGGAAGCCCGCTTCTCCCACTCCCCCTGCTTGTGTTCCCTCTCTTGCTGTCTTTCTCTATTCCACAGAAACAAAACAAAACAAAGCAAAACAAAAAACAAACAAACAAAAAGAATATACCATTCTATTTTCAAGTTTCATTTTATCTGAGAGCAAATTTTTTCTAATATGTGACCTCAGGAAAGTCACATAACCATTTAAGTTCCTTACTATAAAATGAGAGTGGTAATAATACATTTTAAGTGATAATGAAATAAATGTATTAAGATGTGCACTTTAATTATAAATAATCTTAAAATTGGACAAATGCCATTTTTTTAAAATGTTTTTGTGCATGCCTTTATTTTATTAAAAGTACATGTAGAATATACTCCAACCTTCAATCCTAATAGGAACTACATCTGCTTTATATTTACTACTCTCCTTATTCTAACACAGTATTCTCAAGGTATGACGCAAGTTTGATAACTCATATATGTGTTTCTATTAAACAATGCCGAACAACCTCCAAATATATTTTTGCTAATATACAAAAAGGCTAGGAAGTATATTAGAAATGCAAATGTTACAGCCAAACAATAATAACAATTTTTGTACCCTCCAAAAGGCACATTACTTCCCCTGTAAAAGAGCCTTCATGTATTATAAATTCCTTCCTGCATTACCAAAGTTACTCTATCATCATCTATACTCTTATCTGATTACCTAAATGTATAGGATGGACACCAGTCAATACTCCTGGAAAAATGCAATGTCTAGTGGGCTTTATGATTTTAGAAACAAGATAAAAGCCTTATGACTCAAAGAAAGCAATCAAATGCATTTTTGTAGCCACAAGCATCGTATTTACTTAAAGGATTGTGACTATAAAAGCAAATCTCTCTTACTGGAAGCTGGGACAAAAGCTGTCAGGGAACAGGGTAGTAAATAGCTCTGAAATTGTTTTCTCTGCTTCATTTCAAAAGCTTAGGGCCACCAATGTTTGACCTTTTACAAATGGAATGGTTTCCTGCAGGTCCTGGTGCTGCACTGAATGCTGATGGTGGTATGGGCTTGATGCAGTCATCAAGAATGGTAAATATGCTCATCACTGGTGCATTCTTCTGCATCAAGAACATTTCTCATTCAGTGACATTTGCTGGTTTCCTCTAAGAAAAGGTAGAGCGATTCTGTTTTCTCCCCCAAACGTTTTCCCTCTAGTCTCTTGACCAAACAGGGCAAGGAACATTGTATAATTGTCCAAAATGATGCCATATAGCTTAGTCTAAGGAAAATAAAGTCAGGTTGAACAAGAAGGCATTTTACTGAGAACATGTGGAGTCCACCTGTTGTCTCTTTCACTTGGTGATGGAGAACATAAAAATATATTTGAGGATTATTGCAATATGCTGTCCTTTTGTAGATTGTATATTAACATTAATCTCAATCTCTGGTGTTAAGATATTTGCCTTATAGTTTCTAATACACAGGTATTGGAATATTAATGTAGGATAATCTGTGGACAGTTTTTAAAGTAAACTATCTATGTAATATAATTATTTACAATATTAGAAAGAAGGGTGCCTGGGTAATGCAGTTGATTAAGCTTCCAACTTGTAGTTTCAGCTCAGGTTGTGATCTCAGGGATAGGAAATCGAGCCCCATATTGGGCTCCACACTCAGCATGGAGTCTGCTTGAGACTCTCTCTTCTTAATCTGCTGCTCCTGCTTGTGTTCACCAAATAAACACACACACACATACATACATACATCCTTATAATATTAGAAAGAAAACACTGAGTAACAAAATAAAGGTCTATCTTATATCTATGCTTTCTAATATACAGTACCATATTTATCTTCTAGGATAATATTAAAGCATACCATTATGAACTTCTGAGTGCCTGTCATGTGTTAGACTATTTTATTTTTGGTACACAACTGTAAAATAGTAACCATGATTTCCTTATTTTTATAGTTGAAATCGCATGAAATTGGATCATATGAAATACACAGTTGCTCAGGTCAAATGAAATGGTTAGTGAAGAAACTGGAAACCAGATTGGAGCCTGGGCCTGTCTGAATCCAAATCTGAGGCCAGGAATGTTTCTAATTGTATAAACTATCTCTGTATTTACATCGTAAAAATGGAAAACATATTCTCAGATTCTATTGTGTCTGTTTTGAAATAAGAAATTAATTAGAGAAGAATTATTTTTGCAAGTTAGGATGCCTCTGGTCAGAGCTTTGGGCAACTTCCAGAGGGTAGTTTAATACTTAGCAAGTATTAACAATGCGCTAAGCTTCATATTAAATTTTGCATCCATTCTCTCATTCAACCCCTCACCAACAAGAAGAAGTTATTATAATCGCCAATTTACAGGAAGGCGAACTGATAATTTGGGGATATCTTTATTCTTTATTTTTCTCCAGATCTGTTCTTTGCATTTTTCTGCCCTGTTCTCCACTTTAAGAGTCTGACACCTAAGAATTTCTTTTCCTGGGCTCCATGGCCCTTTGACTACTGGTTGGGCTTGGAAGGTAGAAGAACTAAGAGGGGACAGAGTGTAAGAGAAAAGATCAGGAGACTGACTCACCTTGCTAAGGTTCCGGCATGGGCTACCTTTCTTCATGACCATAGCTCAAATTAGTGGTCCCACTTCTGTGTCTACAGCTGTCTATCCTGTGGTCGCACCTTTCCCTCTCCTTTTCTTTTCAGGCCCCAGCTGGAAAGAACTTCCTGCTATTGTTGTTCTTTACCCTATTGTTGTTTCATTACCCTTTGTTCCTTCCTGAATTCTGCACACCTTTATTATGTTCTCTTCAATTATACCCCTTGAAGTATGCCAATTGCTGACTGCTGGGAACTTGACTGACATATGAAGTTAAGTAAATTGCCTTAGGGTTACTTCATTAGGATTTGGCAGAGTCTGGAGTTCAACTCGGGTTTGTTTGATGCCAACACCATTAACCGTTCTGTCATTCTGCCTCACAGATTAATCACCAGAGGGAAGACAATGAATTGTATTTCAGCCCCTAAGGATATTTGCATTCTTTTCCCAGGGTCTATTCTTTATTTGGAAAAAGGGCCCCTCACAGTGAAGATACTACTGTCAGGGAATCTGACCACAGGTCATCAAAAACAGTTCAAATCCTGAAGATCTAGCCAAGCAAAAGGTCATTGAGCAGGTAGAAAAAAAACTTAAATGTTAAAAGGGAGTCATAGTACTCTGGCAGTGGTTAGAGGGATTACTGCTATGAACTTCTCCTGCTGGTCATACACAAATTCAGAAGGCTCTGTGCAATCAGACCTCAGTTTCAGATACTGTCCTATTAATTCATCAAGCCCCATACCACAAAACTTTAGTCATTATTTATTTCTTCAAAAATTATGTATTAAATTCCCAGTATGGGCTAGGCATTGCATTAAGTGCAGATCATATAAAAATGAGTAAGAAAAGGAATCTGCCCACAAAGAAACCACAGCATAGATATGCAAATGTCCAGGAGTCTAATAAGGAGTTACAGTTGCTATGATTGAAACTTGTGTGGGTTACTGTGGAAGAATTACTGAGTATTTCTTCACTCTTATTTTCCCTGGTGTCACCCAATGGTGTCACCCAGCCACACATCACTTTTCCCCTAATGCCTAAAATTCATGACCCAGGCCCTATGCTATAAAACCTTAGCTGGCCATGTTAGTGGAGGGATCATGGGATAATGAGCACACATAGCCTGCTGACTGCTCTTCAGGAAACCCTCAGCTCTTTCGCATTCTAACATCTCTGAGAATGACGACTAGTTTGGGGCCTTAGTCTATAGAGCAATTGCTTGGACGATATTTTAAACAATAAATACCTAATCTGAAGTTTAGTCAGGTGTAAACCAAGGACAAGCGTTTTAAAGTCATCATGATTTTACTTTGTTTTAAGAAGAGATGGAAACAGTTCAGAACAATACTTCTGTTAGGTCCCCCAATAATGGGTCCGTGATTAAAGGAGCGAGACTGATATAAAGTGAAGGCCAAGCAAAGCTTTATCTCGCGCCAGGCATCAATAATCAGACTGACCGGCCAGGGCCGCACCTCTTACAGAGAGGGTGACCCTTCTCTGTTTCACAGACTAGCTTTTAAGGGCAAAGGCCATACAGTTGGGCCTGGCCACACACGGGTGGCCAATGAGATTGTAACACACAGAGAAAGCAGCACAGTGCTAGGTGAACAATTGAATTACAATTTACGCTATAGTAGACATTTGACCTAGCCTATCACATCTTGGTTAGAATTGGCACCCAAAAGGCGCCCAAAGGGCAGGGCCCATACTCCTTGGTAGCTAGGGAGACAGTATGCGACCCCCACTGATCGGATGTCTCCACCTGGCCTGACCCATCCTTGTATCTGGACTTTGTTACCTAGGGCTGGTTTCCAGGACTTGTTTTTAAGTAAGTCCCCTGGGGGAAGGGGAGCAGGGACAGTTTAAGGGTTAAACAACAAGGTTATTGTTTAATCTTAATGGAAGCCTCTGGCTAAATAGGTCCTTACACTGACTTGCCTTCCCATTGTCCCTTCTCTTCCTATCTCCACTTTTCTTCCCATCTTCTCATAATTTTCCATCCTCTTTTACCTGCCTCTCTGCTCTTCTCAAGTCATCTTTCCATCTCTTCTCTTAGTCAACTATTATGTAGAGGATTATTTCATGAGAGATTCAAAAAGCAATAAAATTGATGCAGAAAATTTCGATTAGTAATTGTAAAACACCTCCATCAAAATATTAATAAATAGAAAGGGGAAAAAAACAGTGAAAATATGGTGGGAAAACCTGGCAGATACCAACATGACAAAGTGAACAAGATTTCCACTAGTGGCTGCTTAATACTATGATACAAAACAGTGCACGGAGAAATTTATAGCATATTTTAGTAATATTACTGCTAAGACTTTAGGAAATGGATTTGGTCATGAGAAAACAACTTACAGGTACAGGCTGAGGGTCATGCAGCCTTATCCAGAATACAAGGGTTGTATTCTTTAAAGCTCTTGTGCCCAGAAAACACTGAGAAAGTCTTTCAGATTTAAAACTCTAATGCAACACACACAACTGGATCAGATTCTAGACAAGAAATTAAAAGGAAACATTATTGGTGCAGCTGGAAAAATGTGCATGAGTTCTGTATCTGGAAGTGGTTGTAATATATCAGTGTTGATTTCCTGATTTAGAGGATATACCCTGCTTATATAAAAGAGTGTCCAGGTTTTGGTGAAATACATACGATGAAATATATACTACAGTGTTTGTGGTGAAGGGACATTATTTCTACAAGTTGCTTTTGAAAGATTTAGAAACGGACTAGTAATAATATGTATGGAGGTATGTGGGGGTGGGGTATGTATTTGTCTGGGAGGTAGCAAGCAAATGCTATACATTTTTTTAATACTATACATTTCTAATAAATTACCTATCTTGAGTAAAATGTATATTGGGGTTTTGTGTACTGTTCTAGCAACTTTTCTATAAGTTTGAAATAGTTTCAATATTACTTATCTTTTTTTTTTTTTATTTATTTATTTGACAGACAGAGATCACAAGTAGTCAGAGAGGCAGGCAGAGAGAGAGGGGGAAGCAGGCTCCCTGCCGAGCAGAGAGCTGGATGTGAGGCTCGATCCCAAGACCCTGAGATCACGACCCGAGCCGAAGGCAGAGGCCTTAATCCACTGAGCCACCCAGGCGCCCCTCAATATTACTTATCTTAAAAAATACTGCTGGTCTCATATCCGATCAGGTAGGAAGGAATAACCAGGACCAAACTTGCACTCTAAATTAAACAACTAAAAAACCAGATAAAATATATTAAATAAATTTCGGACATTGGGCAATATACATCACTTAGAACTGTTGATCTCTGAGAAAGGAAAAAACACAAAATGAAAATTCTCCATATTTGGTGAAAACTATCATTTACAAATCCAGAAAGCACAACAACCTTGAACATATGATAATCAAGTTGTCTGATACCAGTGATAAAGTGAAAAATTTAAAGCAACCAGAGAGGGAAAAAATCACATTACATATTGAGGGGGGAAATGAAAGAATGACAATAGGTTCTTATTTAAAAGAAGAAAGCAACCCAAAACATGAAAGAGTAAAAGATGTATCTCTAAAGTACTGAAAGAAAAAAAGGTATAAACTAATTCTATATCCAACAAAAATATGTTTTTTTTTTTTAAAAAGGTGAAATAAAGACTTTTTAAATATACAGAAGCTGAATGTATTCTTCATCAGAATCTGTTATTTGAGAAGTACTGAAAGATCTTCAAGTCAAAGCAAAATGATGTCAAATGGAAATCTGGATCTACACAATGGAAATGCTGCCGGGCGAACTGGAGAGAACTAGAACCCTGGGGACCTGACCTAGCTCATCCTGAAGGACTTACGGAAGATTCTTGGTCTTGTCTTGAGAAAGAATTCAAAGACAGACATGCAACACAGCAGATGAATGACATGAACATTTATTAAAGTGAAAAGTACATTCTTTTTTTTTTTTTAAGATTTTATTTATTTATTTGACAGACAGAGATCACAAGTAGGCAGAGAGGCAGGCAGAGAGAGGGAGGGAAGCAGGCTCCCTGCTGAGCAGAGAGCCCGATGCGGGACTCAAGACCAGGACCCTGAGATCATGACCTGAGCCGAAGGCAGCGGCTTAACCCACTCTTGAGATGAAACCTGGAAACCTCAAGACAGAGACGCTTGTTCTAGGAAGTTAGGTTTCTTTTATTGACATTTGTTAGCTAGGGGGTGGAATATTTGTTCCTTGGGGTGGGAAGCAAGGTTGTGTGCTTTTTCTTCCCAATTTGGCCAGGGGGATCTTGTCATGGCATGTGCCCTCTTGGACCTGTCTGGTTTGATCCAGCTTCTTGTGGAGGGCTGCCAGGATACAGGGCAGGCCTCTGACTTCCTGATAGCTGGCCATGACTTCCCCATTGCTGGCTCCTATTAGAACCTAACTGCCTACACCGACAGAATAAAAACCACCAAAAATGTTTTTTTTTTTTTTAAATACCTCAAATGATAACTGTCTATTTAAAACAAAACAAAAAAGCAGGTAAGTAGAATCATAAAAATACTAAATGCAAAAGAAGGCATAAAATGAACAAAAGGAAAATGATAGATTAGGCAAGCAGAAAATAAACAATTATATGGTAGTTGTAAACTCACCAATAGCAATAATCACATTAAATATCAATTAACTGAATACCCTGATTAAAAGGCAGTTATAAGATTGGATAAAAAAACAAGACCTAACTATATGATACCTAAGTTGAATGTAACCAAAAAAACACTAACTACCAACTTGGTGAATACAGAGCTAATTGGGAAATAATTCAAAATTTTGAATTATTAACATTTCACTGATTTTGCAAGGACTTAAAAAAAAAATGGGGTGTGTGTGTGTGTGTGTGTATACACCCCTAGGGAAAACCTGGGAGGAAGCTTAGAATGGAGTCCTTCCCTTTCATTTTATTTTATTGCTATCTATCAAAACTCTACCCTTTTTCAAGGTGCACTTCGGTTGATACAATTCCATGAAAAGACTTCCATCAGGAGTAAGGAGTGGGGAACAGAATTCAATTCATGTTGCTTAGTTCTCTGGTACTGCACCAAAAATCTGCCTTCTCAAATTTTATAGTTTACATCTTTTTGGCTGGAGGCGGAAGGTTGTTCTAAATTCCTTCCAAAAATTGTCTTATTTTTCATGAGAAGCTAGTTGGTTCTGGTGCTCGTTGCCATAGTACTTGGAACTGTAGTATATTGCTTGCCTACTGTGAATGCTGTAATCTGGACTGTAAATATTCATTTGGTAGAGATATTTCTCTTTCACAATTATTGAAACAACTATTTTATTTAGAAGTGAGTACAACCATTAAATAGAAAGCAGAAAAAAAAACTTTGTGGTTTTCCAAAAAGTCAGTTTAAATATACATAAACCACAAATACTCTGTATGTGTAAGTGTGTGTGTAAATTGGTATATATATGTGTGTGTGTGTGTATATATATATATATATATATATATATATATACATATATATATGAGATAATATATGGCATCATATATGTATTTCCACATGTCTCTGTTGTGAAATATCAGTCTCTACTGATGGGAGAAAACCTTAGTTTAGGAAACTCAAATAGAAATTTCTCAGTTCCAATTTTAGCTCTTTTTTGTTGTCCTTATTAAATATCGACCTCCCATCCTCTTCCAGGCACTGTGCCAATTCACACCTACTCATTTGCTCCTGGGATCTGAGTAGACAGGTCAACTGCCAAGAAACACATTTAGCTTGTTGTCTGTAATTACTACAAGTTAAGAATTTAAAGTCACTTTAGGGTTATACTTTAAGTTATCATTTTTATAGTTCCAATAATTTCTATTCCTACTGTCAGTGCAAAAATCTGTTGAAATTTGAGGAATCAGAGATTTATAGTCAAGTCTCTAGTATTTGCCCTTAAAATCACCTGCCACTGTAGCATACTAAAAGCAATTTCTCTCTCCTACAACCCTAATGGATGTGGTGATATAGAATTCCCTACTTTCAGTGGGGAAAAACGAAGTTCTGGACTAGTTATTGCTTTAAAAAGTTGACGTACAGTTATTTTTTTGTACCTTTTAAAGGAATGAGCAAATAGTCTCCTCTACAGAGCAGGAGGTCTGGGTAAAATAGTCCACTCGTCTCCTTCCTGATTTTATTCTCTCTAAATTCTCTCTATAATATTTTAATCCCAGCTATGCATGTTATTTACATTACTGAATTACAACAAACAAAAGGAAATATGTTTTCAAGAGTGTCATAAAAGACATATTTAATTTGAAGCTCTCTCTCTCACCCTTGCTTTGCTTAGTTTTGGGAATGAGGAAGGGCACACAGTACTCTCTTTTGTACTATGTTTGACTTTCTATACTTCTTATACTTACCTCCTAGGACTAAAACCATGAGAAGGCAGAGAAAAGCATCTTCTGCATTACTGTCCCTGGCAAGGTTGCCACCTTTTTATTGTTGGTCTTCACTGGTGTTGTGGATCATTGTCTATGAGTTAAGGGAGCTTGTAAAAGACCTGCAGGCCCTGCTGATGAGGGACTCCATCCCCAGCTGATTCACTAGGTAGTGATGATCTTTGGGAAAAGAGTTCTATCTTCCTGCTGCCCTCTGTGGGCAACCTTAAACTGCTTACCTCTGATCCACACATCTTGACTCCCAGACTAGGTTGAAGTCTCCAATACAAGGCCAGTAGAAATGGGCAAGATCCACCTTCTGTACTGCTTCGGAACTGGGAAGTCAGTGGACTATTCTTTTCCATTCTCTGCTCAGTCATATCACTAAGCATCTCTGTCCCATGCTGTCCTTCCCCCTAACCCTGGTAGGTTGATAAACTCAGTGCATAAGACATGCCCTCTCAGGAATGATAGGTCAGTCTTTGGTTTGTACACAGGTTTTCCTTTGTTTTAAAATGGGGGAACCAATCAAGTACCATTTCCCCCATCTTTAACAATAATCTCTCCTCGCTCTTCCCACTTCATGCTTTTATCTTTTAAAAAGAATGTAGACAAATAGTTCAGCTTCCCTTAGTACTGAAGTGAGCATGGTAATTTCATGCCAAGAACTGTGCCATTTTTAAAATTGTCCCTGGAGACTCTATTAATTTTCTCACTGGAATCAATTTCTAGAGTAATTCCTGCAACAGTTAGTAATCGCCTGGGGCAGAAAATGATCCCAAGCATTATTTCCCACCACGCTGCCATGCAAGGTGAGAGAATTGCAAAAGCTCATGCAGGAACATTGAAACAAGAGGGGGCCATCACCGAACACACCTTGCTGTGTGGATAAGGACTATAAGAGGTTTCCTGTGGGTGAAAGTGACTCCTGAGCAGTCTTAAAGGATGACTAGCATCGTAGGGATCATGAAGGAAAAAGGCAGAGATGTGACAATGAGCAAATGAGCAAATGAATGGAAAGAAAATCAACAGAGGCTATGAACAGTTCACTGTCTAGGTAGAGAATATTAGTGTTTTCTAAGCAACAGGGTCTGACACATGTTTGAAAGCACATGCATGTGTTTTGAGGGAGGAAGTAATGAGTTTATAAACAACTCAGAGAGGCCCCCGCTATATCATTTGTTGAGATTTTTATTTCAATGAGATTTTAGAATCAAGAAAAGTAGTCTTCCTTTTTGACTTGAGGACACAGATTTGGGTCAACGAAAGCTTTTACTCTAAAAGATCAAGTAATTTATACTTAGAAGGTTAGGTCACTATTTATTGATAGTTTTTCCATTCTTAGATGAAAAACCCACATCCTCAAATTTTTCATATATTCTTTGTAGGTTCATTGTTAGAGTTATCTAGTCTATGTTTCTTTCAACCACAAATCTAAACTTTCTATAATGTTCAACTGCTTATAAAGATATCTTGGGATTTTCTCAATATATAAAGTGAGAGCTCCAACACCAGTAAAGCCTTAAAGGCAAAAGCCCCATGATACAGTTAAATTAAGAAAATAAGGTGATCTTTAAAATTACAAGAGGGACCCATGATGCTACCGAAAACTACACCTACTCCTTAATAAGAAATAGCCACCATAAATGAACTATCCAAAAACCCTGTAGTCATTTTATTTTGTCCCAAAATGTTATTTAGGTGGTTCTGTGTTACAGTTTTCCTTTTGTGTTAGGGCCAACATCTGAAAATATCATGCATTAGCTTTTAAAGAGAAAAAAATGAAGGCAAGAGTACACAAAAGGATAGCCAATTCCAGAAGATCCTCAAAGTGTTCTGAAATCAATAAAATAAAAATAGCCAAACTATTATTTGAGCAAGATCGAAATGCTCTATGATTTCCTACATTATCAGTCTTCAATTTAAGGCCTCACTTAAATTACTCTTCCTAAAATTAGCCAAAATAAAAATTTTAAACCCCCAAACACAAATGTTTAGAGTTAGAAAGCAGGCAGTTTAGTATTGTTAATGGCATTCTACACAAAGATGTTTCATTTAGCCAAAGACCATGTGATGGTTAATTTTGTATGCCCACTTGACTGGGCCATGGAATGCCCAGATATTTGCTCAAACAATATTCTGTGGATGTCTGTCTGCAAAGGTGGTTTGGGATGAAATTAACATTTGAATCAGTAGACTGAGTAAATAAAGCAAATTGCCTTCCCTAATGTGGGTAGGTCTCATTCAATTAGTGGAGGGCCAGAGTAGGGCAAACAGGCTGACCATCCCACAGATAAGATGGTGCTCCTCCTGCCTGCCTGCCTTTCCTGGACAGAGACATCAGGTTTTTTCTACCTTCAGTCTGAAACCAAAACATTTGCACTTCTTGAGTCTCAAGCCTGCTAGTTTTTAAACTAGAGGTTCGCTATTGGCTCTCCTGGGTCTCCAGCTTGCTGACTGCAGATTTTAACTTCTTAGCCTTCATAACTGGGTGAGCCAATTCCTTATAATAAATCACACACAAACACATGCACACACAACACACACACACACACACACACACACACACCCGCACCCTCTTTGCTCTGTTTCTCTGGAAGAGACACTTAATACAGAGCATAAAGAAAGCTTTACTCAACTGCAAAACATATTTTTATCTAATTCCTCATTTTCTAGACCACCTGATAAAAAGGATGAGAGAAATAATGATGGACCATCCAGCAGTCATTGAAGGAGCTATTTTTAAAGGAAATGAAAACACAATAGGGACATATGTTTCTTTTACTCAATATTTGAATTTAAGATTAATAGCAACTCTAGTCAGAAAACTGAAATTAAAAAAAAGTCTGAAGTGTACATATCTAATGAGTTTTTTAGAATTGGGAAAATAACGTATAACTTTTTAGTAATTAATTTCCCTGTCATATACCCCCCCACACACACGTATGTAAGTTCAATTAGAAAACATGAGGAGTGTGAATTTTTTAAAAAGACTATTTATTAGAGACCTGATAACTTGTGCTAACTCTGTAATATATTGTTCTCAGAGGGAATTTCTTAGTACAAGAGTTATTGTTTGAAAGCTATATAAAGGGCAAACATGATATATTATCCACAGTAGTTAAAATTTATAATGAAAAAATCCTGACAAAAAAGATAAACAGCTATATATATGACATATCAAATTAGTCAAGAAAATAGTAAAGTTGGTTTTGGGGGCTATATTTCCTTGAAGAAGGGTGTCAGTACATGATTTAGTCAGAGTATATTTGACAGTGTCAACAACACATATAATACTGTATAGGTTAGCACTGGGGAAAAATGATGAATCTTGAAATAATCTTAGTTAATATTTTAGCTATATTCTTAAATCAGTCTCTTACTTACCTATATGCAGTTTGATCCAGGCATCATATTCCTCAAATAGGATTTGAAGATCATAAATATTTTCAGGAGTAAAATATTAGACCTCCAAACTGAACTAGATAATGATCCTAATGACATATTTGAGTACTTGAATTAAAAAACTAGTAAGTCAGGACACCCGGGGTGGCTCAGTCAGTTAAACGTCTGACTCTTGGTTTTGGCTCAGGCCATGATCTCATGGGTAGTAAGATGGAGCCCCAAGTGGGCTCCATGCTTGGAGCTCAGCATGAGGAGTCTGCTTGAAGATTCCCTCCCTCTGCTCTTCCCTCTTGTTCCTATATACACAGTCTCTCTCTCTCAAATAAATAAATGAATCTTAAAAAAATGAATAAGTCATTGAGACAGAAAATGAAAAACTCTTCCCTGAGAAACCAGGAATGAAACCTCACCCTCCGCAGTACAGGTAGAGTACACGTGTTCAGTGTTCCAAAAGAAGGCAGTTATTATTACCCACAGGGTAAGCCACTCCACATGCTTGGACTAACAGTAGCATGACTGGTATGCTTATCTGCCTTACATAAAAATTTCATCCGCTTTTCATTAATTGTGAGGTCCTTATTCATTTTCCTTTATCACTTCAAGTTAATGGAAGCTACCTTGCATGATGAAAATAGATAATATTTTAATATCTTAAAGTTTCACTGTCCATTTGGTGTTTTGAGCTCACAATTATTTTCTGAGATAAAATAATTCAACCTTTATAAAGTGTTATTTTCCTCAATGTCATAATATCTAAAAAAATTAGGTGTGCCTTTTAGCTTTATAGCTTTAAGGATTAGGCAGTCTTACTTTTTCACAAATACAGTTTTTTGTTTTGGAGGGGTTTTTTGGTTAGCTGTCATTTATTTTCAAAGTACTAGATTTTATTTTGGATGACATTTAAAATTGTTTATTACACAATTAAAATATACAAGTACATAAACAAGTATATAGAAGCCAACTGTATCTAGACTATTGATTAAAATTTTTCATAAATCAATCATTATGCTTAGCCAGTTCTGAAAAAATAACTTCCACTGAAAATTAATAAGTATGGAGGAATAGCTGTCCCATCCCATAACTCAATAACATTTTTTTCCTTTTTCTTATTTATTTATATATTTTTTTAACATCTTAATTTTATTTTTTTTCAGTGTTCCAAAATTCATTGTTTATACACCACACCCAGTGCTCCATGCAATACATGCCTTCCTTGATACCCACCACCAAGCTCAACCATACCCTCACCCACTTCCCCTCCAAAACCCTCAGTTTGTTTCTCAGAATCCACAGTCATGCTTTGTTTCCCCCTCCGATTTACCCTAATTCACTTTTCCTTTCCTGTCCTATAGTTTTTAATGTAGTTTTAGTTTTTCAAAAGATTTATTTATTTGTTTACTTATTTTAGAAAAAAAGAGAGAGAGAGAGAGTGCACATCAGGAGGGAAAGAGGGAGAGAGAGAGAATCTCAGACAGACTCCACACTGAACACAAAGCCCAACATGAGGTTCGATCTCATGATCCTGAGATCATGACCTGAGCTGAAACTGAGTTGGATGTTTAATGACTGAGCCATCCAGGTACTCATTTAACATAGTTTTTAAGGTGATGGACATTAAGGAGGGCATGTGATGTAATGAGCAGCGGGTGTCATATAAGACTGATGAATCACTGAACTCTCTCTCTGAAACTAATAATATACTATATGTTAATTAATTGAATTTAAATAAAAAAATAGTACAAAAGAAATAAAGAGAAGAAAACCCACCATAGACTAAATCCTTTGGGAGATTTTTTCCACAGTGGGAAATAACGGGCTTTCTGCTAAAAAGGCTTATGAGTAATTAAGTAATTGTCTGGAAAAAAATAAAAATATTGTGAATAAAAAAAAAATTAATGTCAATTTGCCTTTACAGTTTCTGTGTGAAGACTAACCCAAACATTTTTACATTTGTGTTGCTTTACATGGATTAGGGATTTTATTATTTATTTATTATTACACACTATAGAAATTCTTGGTTTCATAATACTTCACATATTTGTACAATTCATAAGTATTTTGTTTAAACAAATACAAGAATTACAATTTTTTATAAAGTGCTCTTTGAAAATTCCAAGTGTAATAATCAGAAAAAAATGTTAGATTTATTGTAGATTCTACTCTCATTTATGGCTCCCACAGATTTTTTTTTATTATATAAAACCAAATCATAAGGAATCCCAGCCCCCTTACAAGAAACATTTCTTCTACAAGTCTTTCAAGTTTTTTTAGTATGTAAAACATGTTTTACCTGAGTATAAGCATAGCATAGAAATATTTCTTTAATTTGCTGTTTTCTTTCAACATCATACAAAAGTATGTTTCCACATTATCAACATTTTTCATATTTATCTTTTTAGTGGCTTGAAACTATTAAATATTAAGTGTTTTGCAAATATTCCACTAAATTTGGCACCATAATTCACTAAATCAATTTTTAATAGAACATTTCAACAGTTGAAATTCATTATTATAAGAAATGTATTCATGAAAATCTTCATGTATATAGATTTATAGATATTTAGCTGTTTTTAACTATTTAAAAATATAAGTTTTCAAAAGAGATATTACTTGGACAAAGTGTACAAAGATGTTTGGTGTTTTGATATGAACTAGCATATTACCTTTTAAAATATTGTAATAATCTAAAAAAATAAATAAATAAAATATTGTAATAATCTACATTGATAACTATAATGTATATCAATTTTATAATAGCCAATAGTCAGAATTGGGAACGATAGTTGCATTTAAATTTTATTGATTTAATAGATATGGAATAATATTTAATTGCTTTTTAAATAATTTTGATGTGTGTAAAAATTGAGAATTTTCTGTATTTGTTTACTAGCATTTATTTTACATGAATTATATTTACTTAGTATTTTTCCTATAATATAAAAAATAACTCCTTATATATTTATATTTTCGTAGCATACGTTCAGCAAATATACTCCAAAATTGCCTTGTTTAATTTTATATATGATATTTTGTCATATAGTTTTTAGTATTTATGGTCTTAATTTTAGTATTTTCTTTACAATTTCCTTTATGGATGGATAACTTAGACATTTATTATTTATCCACAAAGCATAAATTTTAGCTTTCATTTATCCAGAAATAGTTGTTCAATATTAAATTCTATTTTATTATTATTTTGTTCCATATATTATAGTGGCTTCAAGGACAGAAACTTTAAAATAGTACATTATACAAGAGGAATGTGAAAATTTGAATGAGAACACCATTTTACCAAAAATCTTTAGAGCACATAAATGACAAAGTGTTGCAACCTTTTCATTGAGGTTATGTTTTTAGGAGTTTAAAAAAATACTCATTTCCACTCCCTTGCCAGATATCAGAAGTGTTACTTTAAAGAACAAATTGAAATATTAAAAGAGCAATGCCAGAACTGAAGTTGCAACAAAGCTCACATATTTAGTCCTACCAATTTTTCTGCCCAAATGACCCAACAGGACAGTTGGGAAATTTCAGTACCACTGTGCATATTAGAGAGGGAATCCTCCAGCAAAACTTCAAAGGAAGTGTGTGCCAGGTTGGTTATAGCATCAGCTGGTTTTCATGTATTACTCTGTGTGAAATCTTGAAGAGATAGTGAACAAAAAAAATTGTATTTCTTCTTTGTCTTTCCCCAACCTTGCAGAACTCAGTTAGCATCCTCTATGCAAGAGAAATGCGGGTGTTGGCCCTACTAAACATCTGACTGGGGTTAAAGACAATGGTTCATGAGTAAGCTGTTGCAGTAGGCAAACACTGCTACTACCCTGAGGGGATAGGCCTTGGAGAGAAATTAGAACACAGATTAGTTCTTGTGAGCGTAGGTCAATGGAAGAATAGCTTTGATTGTGTCCACAAAGACTTGAAAGGGAGACTGTTTCTGGATAAAGAATTTTATTAAGATCTGCAATCTCTGATAGAGTAGTCCTCAATTACCAATAAATACTTTCTTTTATAAATGTATGAAAGAGAGGAAAATCAAAAGAAACAAAAGAAGAATCATTAGGTCAAAAAAGAGGAACTTAAAACATAAATTTTGTCATTATTTGTTAAACAATAACTCTAAAATATTCATAGGGGCTTTTATATTTCTACTGTGTCTGTGTGAGAAGATGAAAGTACCAATGATCTCCTCATTTCACTGAGAATACTAAGTATTTAAACCATTAGGCATTTGAGATGTCAATTTCAATGTCGTTAACAGAAAAACACAGCTGAAAGAGAATCTTCACAACATTTTTTCACAGATTGTAGCAAGAATTTCTAAAGTCTTGGGAGGTTCATAAGATCATAATATCCCTTTGTTTCAAAATGTATTCTCATGGGCACGTGTATTAAATAGAGAACAGAACAAGTTAATAGTAGTTATGAATATTCATGTATGTATCCATTTTACACAAAAGAATAAAATTGACATTCTTGGGAAAGTTCTCATTTTAACGCTTTACCACCTGAGATTATTTTCAAAAGTTTTATGATGCAAAAGAGTATCTCTCCCCCAAATCTGCAGAGAGAAACTAAACTTCCTTCATTATTCCTTAGACTCCTTTTGTTAGTTATGCAAACTTGAATTTCTAAGGGAAGGATCTGGAGTTTCATTATTTAGCATTATAAGAAAGAAATCTTTCTATAGGACCCAATTTTACTGGAGGGAATAGAGAAAAAGCTGAGTAAGATATTAAGAATTTTATCTAATATGGTGTGCACTTAGTAAAAAATCTGTGGCAATTTTCTTCCACAGGAACCAATGTAAATATTCAGATGACTAGTGAAACAAAGTTTCTAAAAGAAGAATGCATTTTAAAACAATCCAAACTGTATTTACTATGAAACTTAACAGTGTATTGCATTAATATATGATGACTATGCTTTTACAGAAAAGGAGCAATTTGGGGAAGGAAAGCATTATTGGAAATGTAAAATATAACTATTAAGCTAATAACCTCAGTGCAGCAGTAAGGAGCCAATTAGATGTGGCAAAAAGCTGGATTCCCAAATTTAAAGGCAAGAAGAGGAATTTTCTCAGGGAAGAAAGGTGAAAAGATAGACTGAAAAAGTGTACGAAATGGAAATAGAAATTGATATGGATAGCAAATATAAGCTATCTCATCTGTATATAGTAGCATCACCAAAAGGGGGAAAAAAAGTGAAGGTCAAAAAAGCAATTGTCAACGAAATGGTACTATCACTTCAATTTGAGGAAAAGAAAACATCTTTAGTTTCCATATTTGAAAGTGTTCTGGTTATCTATTGTTGCTAACAAACTACCTTAAAACTAAGTTGCATAAGATAAAAACCATTTTGTCACGTTCACAATTTTCTGGGTTTTAAATTTAAGCAGGAGCAGTTAATCTTTGCCCATGATGGTAGGGTCCTCAGCTATGGCAGTCTGAATGGTTCTGAAGCCCTGACTCAGACCAGGTGCCTGGGGCCTTCAATCTGGATGCTGGAAGGGGTCCTCTCTGCTTCATGTATCATCTGTTGTGGCTGGTGTGTGCAAAATAGTTTCTTCATTTGAGTGTCTAGTTTTGGGCTGAGAAGGCTGCAATAGGTGGGATGGAGTTACCCCACCATGTCCATTTCTCTCCATATGACCTTTCGTTGGGGCTAACATGGCTTCCTCGTGGCCTGGTGGTCTCAGGATTGTTGGATTTCTGATCTGGCAGTTTGTTACTCTTACTGTTATAGAAAAGGCCTGGGTAGAAGTTATAAGGTTTCTTATGACCTGGCCCTAGAAGTTCCATCATTTCTGCATATTCTTTTTTTTTAAGATTTTATTTATTTATTTGACAGACAGAGATCACAAGTAGGCAGAGAGGCAGGTGGGGGGTGAGGGGGGTGGGGAAGCAGGCTCCCTGCTGAGCAGAGAGCCTGATGCGGGACTCGATCCCAGGATTCTGGGATCATGACCTGAGCCGAAGGCAGAGGCTTTAACCCACTGAGCCACCCAGGCGCCCCATTTTCTGCATATTCTGTTTATCAAATAAATCTCTAGGCCAATAAGGGTTCAAGGATACTAGGACAATTCTGAATGGAGGAAGTAGCAAATAATCTGTGCCTACCTTTATTACAGAAGCTTTCATTTCATGAATTTCTTCTAGAAGAATATCTGAATTTGAAAGATAAAGAGATAATATAAGTATCTGGTAAAGACATAGAAGTCTAAACATTCAAGAAAAAGAAAATAATCCTTGCTTCAGATTTCTCTTCCACAGCAAGAAGTGGAGAATATAATTATTCATGATAGTAAAGTTTTGAAGAAACAGTGTTAACAAGGAAAGTTTCTTATTCACATCCAAATCATTTTTCAAACATAAGATCAAAAGAAAGATATTTTTTAAGCCAACAACTTTTCTAAAAATTGTGAACAATTAAACCCTTATTTCTATATGAAATCTAGGTGATTATTAATGTAAATGTATAAGTTAATATAACTGTTAAGAAAGCAGTGTTTAAGAAACTTAATCATCTAAGTAATGATAAAAATATTAATTAAAAATTTTAGATTGTTTTAATAAAGTCTGGAAAGTGAGAAGAAAATGAGGCGAGATAACTAGAAAATTGTTACTGAGACATTATTTCAATATCTATGCATTATTTCATTTTTATTCTTGATGGTATTTAGGCATACAGATTCAAATTTTTCTAGTTTTCTGTTTTTTTGAGGCGATCACTATTAGAACAAAAACATGTATCAATTCCAAAAGCACAGAAAAAAGGAACTAGAAACAATCCGATTAATGTTCCAAAGAGCACAAAACACAAAGATAGCTTGAGGATAAGTAAACACATACACATTATAAAACCTTATAGTTGGAATAAAAACCTTAAAACTTTCAGTTATCTTGATAAAAAAGAATGGGTTAAATGTCCAAACTACCAGATATGAACTAGCTACACAAGGGACACTTAAATAACTCATAAAATCCAAAAATAAATTAAGCAAATTCAACTTAAAAGAAGGCTAAGATATGGGACGCCTGGGTGGCTCAGTTGGTTAAGCAGCTGCCTTTGGCTCAGGTCATGATCCCAGCGTCCTGGGATCGAGTCCCACATCGGGCTCCTTGCTCTGCAGGGAGCCTGCTTCTCCCTCTGCCTCTGCCTGCCATTCTGTCTGCCTGTGCTCACTCTCTCTCCCTCTCTCTCTCTAAAAAAAAAAAAAAAAAAAAAAAAAAAAAGAAGGCTAAGATAGTAATAATAATATCAGAACAAAAATGAAGACAAAAAATTACAAGAAAAAATCCAGTTATTTTAAATTGATGATACGACTGAAAGTATGAAATAATAAATTTACATAGAAAGATATATAGGATAGAAACTCTAAGAAACCCAAGAAACTGGGGCACCTGGGTGGTGCAGCTAGTTAAGTGTCTCACGCCTGGTTTTGGCTCAGGTTGTGGTCTCATGGGTTTAAGAACCCCACTCTCAGTGCAAAGCCAGCTTGAGTTGCTGTCTCCCTTTCCCTCTGCCCCTCCCACTCTTGCTATCTCTCTCTCTCTTTGTCTCTCTCAAGTAAATAAATAAATCTTAAAAAAAGAAACCCAAGAACCTGACTATATAATTGATTCAGGTTGCTTTAACATGTGTATTTTAGAATAAGATATTTTAAAGTATAAAAAAAGATAAAAATAATACAATAAATCTAAGTGACATAATTCATAGAGTTTCAACAACTAACTTCTTAAAACATAGACCATATACTATATACTTAATATCTATACTTAAATATAATGGAAAATGTATCTCTTTTCAAATAACCACTAATTAATATAATCCTCAAGGGAGAAATTAACAAACCTTGTAACAAAAATCAGATAAATGTGAATAATGAAAAAAGGAACCAAATACAGTATAATTATAGAGAAATTGTTAAAGGTTATTTTAATGGTGAGTTTCTAATTGGTGGTTCAAACTTAGGTGATTGATAGGCATCTTGACAGTATGTGTAAAATTTCGAGTAATTGTGCATATGTGTATATATTTTTTGAAAATGCTCAATGGCTCTCACAAGTTCAATGGCAATGATTCCTACACACAAGCAAGCATTTCTCCTTCAATTACCCCTCATTTCAGAAAGGAGAAAAAAATTGCTAATACAAATGATTTGTAAATTAACAAAAACTCTGCTAATAACAAAACCTATAAACTGTGGCCAAAGCTGTATATCTGGAAGTTTATAATAATAAATATTTATATTTTTATTTATCAAATCAAAAAATTGATTTTATATAGCTTTGTGACTTGTTGGCAAAGTGTATTGATTTTCAAAGACAAGTAGGCAGAAGCTATCAATAAAAACAGCTACATATTAAATTAGACACTAAAAAGTAACAGTAGAATTAATAAATAAAAACCATGAGTTCTGTTTTGAAAATCCTAATAAATTAAGCAAACCTTTAGCAATTCTAATCTAAGGAGAAAAAAATGAAGAGAAAAATGTATGCATTACAAAATATTAACAGTTTATAGTTACTGATTCAAAAGACATTCTAGGGGCGCCTGGGTGACTCTGTGGGTTAAGCTGCTGCCTTCGGCTCAGGTCATGATCTCAGAGTCCTGGAATCGAGCCCCGCATCGGGCTCTCTGCTCAGCAGGGAGCCTGCTTCCTCCTCTCTCTGCCTGCCTCTCTGCCTGCTTGTGATCTCCCTGTCAAATAAATAAATAAAATCTTTAAAAAAAAAAAAAAAAGACATTCTAAAAATTGGAATGCTCTGTGTAGCTTTAGCTTTAAATTATACTGTTCTAATAAAATGGACACATTTCAAAAATAATAATATAAATTGTGAAGGCTTATTCAAAAAGAGACAACAAATGTGCATAGATAAATAATTATGGATCAAAATTGAAAGTTTTACAAAGAACTAATTTGACTAAATATTAAATATGTCTTAAGAAATCAGTGTTAGGTAAAATCTATGTTATTTAATTTGTTCCAGAGTATTAATAAAAATGCATGCTTTTTTTTTTAAGAAACTAACACCAATTTCAAGATCTAAAATAAGTAAAATAAACTAGAGACAAATGTCTCTCATCAGTTATAGATATGAATATCTTAAATATCTTACTAGTTGTATCCAGCTATGTAATATGTGTACATCATGTCTAAGTAAAGTTTGAGAAATGTAATTATGAGGGTACATGAGATAATTTTAACAAATTTCCCTCCACTGATACAATAAAGGTGAAAATGTATCTGGTGATTTTATGGGTGGTGAGAAGGTATTATATCAGAAGCTTACTGTGACTCTCTTACCTGCCTATCTTTTTACTCCAAATCTGGCAACCAGCAGTGTGTGGATAGAACTTGACAGATCTTGCCTCAGCTCTACCATCTATCTCTGGCTTTCTGCCCAGGGCTCCTTTCCTGCCAGGATAGGAGGCCTATTCTGACATATACAGCAAGATGGAACTGCAGTGTAGTTAGCCATCCAAAGGTCATAACTTGGCAAATGGTGTTGGGGGGTGGGGTGGTCACAGCAATCAGACGATAGATAGTTCCCTCTTCCGTCTCTCAGAAAGGCAGTTCTAATGGAAATTCTACACAACTCATCTAGAGGTCTCCAGCAGGATTGAACTTAAGTTGCTCAAGATGCTGGGCCAGCTCAGTAACAAGCACATTACTTTTCCCCACATTTTGAACATTCCAGGGACCCATTCCTCCCTTGGGATCACAGTATCTATGAGGATTTTGCTGATGAAGAGGGATTTGACATCTTTGAAATATTCAGTGGTGACTGGACTTTGCAGATATCAGGGGATTTAAAAATGACAACCCAAAGAATATGCCAATTCAAAAAAATTGTATTAGTGAAGCTTATTATTGGGGTATGAAAAAAAAGAAAGAAAAAGAGAAAGTGCATGAAGGTAGCCCACATTAACTACAGAGCTGTAGTGAATTTCTTACTCTATTTTATGAAATTAAAGCTACAGTTGTTACATCATTGTACTACGAATAAACAGTCAGTACCTCCTTGATGTTCATCAACAGCTACATTAAGTTTACTCTGACATGATGATTTTTGTAATTCTTTATCAGTACCTCCTATGGTTACCCCAGACAGTGCATCTTCTTGACAGTACATATGGTTAGTCACAGTCTTAACATTCTTCAGTAAGATGAAATTAAATTCAATTTCCCACAAGCATTCCAACTTTTGATACTATTTATAGTAGCAGATGTTTTGCACAACTTGCATTGCAGTGTTAATTTCTTTTTGAGTTTTTCTTAATTTATATGTAGCCAATAAGTCCAAAAATGCATGCATAACATACATACAAAAGCAATGATTCATGTTGCAGTGGGGTGAATTACAAAATTAAGTATATTAGCTTCCTATTAATAGCTTTTGAACACATACCAGTGATTCATAGTTAAAACGGATTCTTGGTAGCTACGTGTAAGGATTCTCCATTATATAAAAACTTTACAAATTATTGATATGTTTTAGTAGCTTATTTTTTCCCAGTACTTTACAATTTGATAGCTATTCTTCAGCTCTTTTCATTTTTCCCAGTTGGTACCTAATACTTAATTAACATTAGGGACTTGGTAGTCTAAAGTTAGATTTTTTTCTTCATAGCTCAATAGATCTCTTGTGAATATTCATTATTATACATTATATCATACATATCACACCAAGCCCATTACCCATCATTGGAGTTTACACCTGGGGTGTTCATTATAGGGTATGTAGAACTGTTAAATTGTAAGGAATAGGGTTCAATTTATCCCCATGCAATTGGCCATTTCTCATATTTTGCAATGTCAGTAGTAACATTTGAATCAAAATTAATTAACTCTCCTTGAGTGACAAGTTCTCATCTAAATGTATTTGTTCCATGTCAATACAGGAGAAAACTTAACACCCTTTAGTGAATACTAGTTTGTTTGGGTTTTTGTTGTTGTTGTTTTTAGCAGTTTCAGCCTGCATACACCAGATGTCAACTCTTGTATGGATAATAAAAGCAACCATTTTACACAGTTGTTTATAATCTCTATAAATAGCACCATACCCAATACTTAAGTGTTCTTATAAATAAGTAAAATCTTTAGTAGGTTAGTACTAGCCAGTAAATCTTTTAGTAATTGAATAGCTATTGATCTATGGTTCTATAGCTGAGGGATTGGGGACAATTCTTTAACTATGTTCTACTGCAACAAAAATTAATTCAAATCTGTCCAATTCCAGATGATTCTCCAATTCCATTCTGACTGTACAGTTGCCAGGTTCGGTTATTCCAGTTGCATTAGATTTTGGTTTCATCCTGTCTGCTTCTGAATGCAGTATTGTTAGCTGTGGTCTCTATGGTGCACAGTTGATCTCTAGGACTAATCACTCCTGTACAGCTGAATCTTTGTACCCTTTGACTAATTCTTCCCTGTTTCCTCCTCCCCCGACAATGGCCACCACCATTCTACCGTTTCTATGAGTCTGACAATTTTAGACTCCTCATTTAAATGGAATCACGCACTATTTGTATTTCTATATCTAGCTTATTTCACTTAGCATAATGCCCTCCAGGTCCATCCCTGTTGTCACAAATGGCAAAATTTCCTTCTTGTTTGAAGCTGAATAGTATTCTTTTGCATGTGTATGTCACATTTTCTTTATCCATGCCACAACTGAAGGACATGTCTTGGCTATTGTGAACAGTGTTGTATTGAACATGGTAGTACAGATACATTATTCTTTTTTTTTTTTTAAAGATTTTATTTATTTATTTGACAGAGAGAGATCACAAGTAGACAGAGAGGCAGGCAGAGAGAGGGAGGGAAGCAGGCTCCCTGCTGAGCAGAGAGCCCGATGTGGGACTCGATCCCAGGACCCTGAGATCATGACCTGAGCCGAAGGCAGCAGATTAAACCACTGAGCCACCCAGGCGCCCCAGATACATTATTCTTAAAATTATTATTTCTCCATGTCATTTTCTCCTCTTCTGGTGCTTTTATTGCACAGAAATATTATTTCTAGTCTTGTCACTCATATTCCTGAAAATATTTCTCATTCTTTGCATTTGTTTATCTATCCTTTATTTTTCTTGGCAGATATTCTAGCTTCTTACTCTACAGTTGTAATAGTGAAGGCAGTGCTGCTCGGAATGTCTTATGAGGGACCTCCAACAATGTCTATTCTGCATCAATGGCATGCAAGATTTTTATTTGACACTCCCCCCACATTTTCCAATCATTTCTGTCTCCACAGGCCTATCTCATAGTTTTGTTTTACATATTGGAACACATAAACTACATCCTGATTCTATAGCATCTCCAGATTGTGTTTAGTGAAGGAAGTCAGAAGCATTTCCCGTTTTGCTGCCTTCTCTTAATACAAACTCACCAAGCATTTCTTTTCTTACCCATCAGTTTTGTGCTATGCAGTTTTTCTTAGTTGAACAAAAGCAAACAAATGAATAAATAAAATATGCATAGCATGTTTAAAACTAATTTGTAACTGCCGAATCTCTTATTTCAATTGCTGACTTCAATTTCAAACTATTTGATTCTAATTTGGATATATTTTTCTTTTCTAAAAGTGTATGTAAATTTATATTAAGTTATCTTAATTCTGAGTAACTGCAGACACTATGTTCTTAACATAGAAAAGAGATACTAAATGTCTACACAAACCTTTTCTGACATAATTTCTTTCAAGTCTACTCGTGAAATGTGTCAAGATATATTTTCCTCCTGCTACTAGTACCTTGGGAGAGATTAATCTCAGAATAATTGAGAAACACTGGCTAAGCTGTTAATTTTAAATGACACATAGTAACTGTCATTTAAATTGATAGAGCTATAATTGAGAGTAATAGTAAAAAGGTAACTTCCTTATCATTGAATATGTAGTTATTATTAAATTACTTACCTAATGCAACCTTGAGCCATTTAGTTGCTTAAGAGAAGATATCTGAATCTTATAACAAAAAGGTAGACAATTTGTTCAAATGGATTTTTAACTATTTTTAGGGTAATACTTCATCTTTTATGTTAGGCGTTTGCGTCCCAATTTGGAGACTAAATATCTTTCAAAGAAAACTTTTAAGGCGATGTGAATTGTCCTGAAATTTATATCTAGTGTATCATAGATACTGAAAATTCTGAAGAGAAAATTAAGGAACAAGGATGTTAAAACATGCACTGCTCTACTTAGGTATGTTAAACAGGTTCTCTGTTTCTGCACAAAAGAGATCATTTCAGTAGTGTAGGTGTAGTGGTTGTTCATTTCATTAATCTTATAATGTAATTATTTTATGTAAAATGATGTGTGTGTGTGTGTGTGTGTGTGTGTGTATGTGTGCAGAAGAGAAATTGATATTGAGAGAGAATTTTTAAGTAATCAGGGGAGAACTGCACTCATTCAGGTTTTCTTATAGAAAGACAGCAAGTCTATGTTCAAAAGGGAATCACTCATTGGTTGCACTGGAAAGAATCTAACGATGGTATTTCTTTTTTTTTTTTTTTAAGATTTTATTTATTTATTTGACAGAGATCACAAGTAGGCAGAGAGGCGGGCAGAGAGTGACAAGGGGAAGCAGGCTCCCTGTTGAGCAGAGAGCCCAATGCGGGGCTTGATCCCAGGACCCTGAGATCATGACCTGAGCCAAAGGCAGAGGCTTAACCCACTGAGCCACCCAGGCACCCCAATAAGGATAGTATTTCTAATACTCAAAATAAATTTTGAGTGAAAAATCATTACTCCCCCAAACTAAAACCTTTTGAATATTATATGGACCATATCTTTATATATATTTCGCAAATGATCTCTCTGATGAATAATATTTAAAGTGTCGGTCCCTTTTTGTAAATTAAAGATACATTGTAAATTACTTCTTCATTTTACCCTGTGTAAAAAGAACATCTTCCTTTTAAAAGAAAAAGTAGTAATAATCACACAAGACTATCATTGTGATTTTAGCAGCTCAGTAGATCTATGTTAACAACTTTTTAGATTTAGATTATGAGTTTTTAAAGATATTCAATTATTTAAAAGACTGCAATATTTAATTATATAACAAAAAGGACCTATGATAATGACTGGATTGTTTCTTTAACACAAAGTGAATTTTTTTTTATTTGAGTCATTTTAATTTACAGATCAAATTTGCCTGAAATAGGGAGTGAAAAAAAGTTTTTCAACTTAATTGCTTCTTTTCCCTACTATATTGTATTCATACCGATGTTTACTTTTTAATTTGAATACAAATTTATAGAATTACTCATATAATGTAAAGAATTTCTGAAGTACAATCTTTTCTCCAAAGATTTCTTTGGTCAGAACATAGCTACCTCTTTCTATAATGCTATTTAAGTATATAACATATCTAAATTACACACTTGCCCATCATCCTTAACATACATTTCTTGTTATAAATATGATATAAATAATTCAATCCAAGTAAGCATTTGGTAACTCACAAATAAGTATGAGGCACTATTTAGGCACTGCTGAAAATACCAAAGTGCAAATAACAGAGCCCCTGATCTCTAAAGCAGCACATGATAAAAGCTCATTGCTCTGGATTGCATTCGCTTGTTTCTCTTTCCTTTCCTTTCTTTTCCTTTCTATCCCCTTTTCCTTTTTCCTTCTTATTTCTTTTCCACCCTCCCTTTCTTCCTTTCTTTTGTTCATCAAAAATGTAAGTCCTTAAATAGGATAGACACTTATAAAGTATTTTTCTTTGTGCAAGAAAGTATAATTTAAACCTTCAAGTTGCTTGTTTTGGTGTTCTCGGTAGAAGTGTGCTGGAAGAGGTATTCTTAACAGCATGTTAAAACTGAGTAAATGAGAGCCGAAGAGATAAGCAACTTAGAAAATCCTCACACAGCAAATAAAGTATTTTATCACTTCTGCCACAGCATCATGAAAGGACCACCCACTGTAACAAATTCAAATAGTTCATAAATGCTTGTTAAAAGTAAGTCTGCACTCTTCAGCTTTTATTTAATGCTGTAGACATTAAATAAAATTTTGGGAGACATAAACAGTTCAAAATATAAGTGCTATTCTGAGCTATGTGCATTTTAGATAGCACAGTCCTCTCTGCGATGGAGAATAAGTATTTAGCTTCAAAATGGTGCCTATGATAAAAGAATATATAGCTGAGAATAATGGAGACCAAGTGTGAATTCAGACATTTGATGTGACTCTTTCACTCACTTATTTAAGTTGGAAAAACAGACTAACAAATATTTGTGGCTTTTTTCTATATTATTGCTAATTGCTATTAGGAGTCATCTGTACAGACAGGAGCTACAATTCCCAGATTCCTTTGAGGCTAGATGGAGCCATCTTTATCAATGGGATGAAAGAAAAGTCATGTATCACCTCCACATCAAAATGAATAAGAAGTCATCCTCTAGCACCTCTTCCCCTGTGCACTTTCCGGCAAAATGTGATATTGTCTCCTGGACTAATCCCTAAATGATAGGACAGAAAATTTACCCAGCCCCTAATGAAGAACACTTTTACCACACAACTGTATAAACAAGAAATAATTTTTTGTTGTGAAAAGGCACTAACGTTTTCAAACGTGTTAGTTGTAGGAGATATTATTGGCTTACCTAATGTAAGTTGCTTCCATCACAAGCTCTGTTGTCACTTGTGTCCCTCAACGTATGTGATTGACTTATTAGTTCATTTTTATTGATTCTTAATGTTTTGAGTTCCACAGAGAATAACTGGGAATTCTTCAGGGTAAGAGAAGAAGAAAAGAGTAAATGATCCTAGAAAAATCAAGACAAATCTTAAAATGAATGTTAAGAATTTGGTAGATTAATTCCAATGAGCCAGTGAGAAATGCATGGAAAGATCAGAGACTTCTAAATGGTGTACCCACTTGACACTAATCATTTGAACATTCTCAAAATGAAGATTTACAAATCCACAATCAAACAGGGAAAAAAATACACCCAGCCTACATTGAAGGAAAGCTGTCAAAATACAAATAGATATTATGCAGATTTTTTTTTTTTTTTCCTGGCACAGAGTTAGGTTGAAATCAAATAAAAGAAAACAAATGTAGAAATACAGGGCTCAGAGATGTGAGTGGAATATTTCCACAGCTCTATAAAACCTTTTGAAAATCAAAGACCTGAATCAACACATCGGAATTCAGAAGATGCTCTTACAGGCTGGAAGTGAAAATTTAATTTCATCATGCAAAGAAAAACAGCTAAAATGGCAGAAAGTGCTGTTGCTCTCCAACAAATAACAAGGAAGACTTGCATAGTCCTCTTTCTGGAAAGGTAGAAAAAGTCAATGAGTGAATGATCTAGTATCTTTTTTTTTTTTTTTTTTTAAAGATTTTATTTATTTATTTGACAGAGATCACAAGTAGGCAGAGAGGCAGGCAGAGAGAGAGAGAGAGAAAGGAGGAAGCAGGCTCCCTGCTGAGCAGAGAGCCGGATGCGGGGCTCGATCCCAGGACCCCGAGATCATGACCTGAGCTGAAGGCAGAGGCTTTAACCCACTGAGCCACCCCGGCGCCCCTGATCTAGTATCTTTTATGTAGGTCTATTTCCATAGAGCCTCATTCCTTTGTGTGTAAAGTTCAACAAGCTTCTAAAACCAAATAGATTTCAGTGTCGTAGATTGTAGCTGCGATTGTACCTGCAGAAGGAATCTTTCACAATAGTCGTAGAACAACATTTGATTATGAACTATGTGATAATGTAAGTTCCATTTGGATCATCAGGTGCCTTGGCCATGCCAGCTGTAATATTTTGGACAGATTCCCTGTTGTACTCCATAGAGTGTTATATTCTTCTGTGATGCAAGGTGAAATCCAAAGCTCTGAGAGGACATAGTGATAGAAAGCATGCAGGAGCTTTTTCTTTTTAAATATTTGTATGCTGTCATTTCCAAGTCATCCTGTTTACAGTATGCAATGAATTTTAAATGGAATTTTAACAAATTGTTTCATAGATTCAGACTAAAACTTAATCCAGTGCTTTTAGATCTGTATTTTAAGTTTCTCTCTAGTTTCTATGGAGAAAAAGAGTTCATGGCAAATCGAGCCTCTTAAAAAAAGAAATTTCACCATGTCTTAGTGACTACCCCAAATTCCAGGTGCCATATGTTAAAAGCAACCAGACTTCAGAACTGTATTGCAAACTTCTTCTAGAGGCTCTGTACTAATTAATGACAAATGCTAGTTCTCTTAATATATCTTTACATATGTCTTTTTCTAATATCTATATATTTAAAAGAATGATAGATTTTTAACTTGAAATGAGAATAAGAATTATTTTTCCCCTATGTGTGATGAAATTTTGACATCCCTTAACCTAGCATAGGAATTAGTTCATAGCAGTCTTTATACTGGATTTCAATAGAATTGTAAACCAAAGACTAATCAGAAGTCATCTAGCTTAATCCCTCATGCTATCGTTGGAGAACCTAAAGCCTAGAGAAGAGAAGTGTTTTACCCAAGGTCACATAAATTGGTGCAGAGCTAGAATAAAACTTGCATTACATCCTCCTTTTTTTTTTTAATTTTATTTTTTTCTGTGTTCCAAAATTCATTGTTTATGCACCATACTCAGTGCTCCATGCAATATATGCCATCCATAATACCCACAACCAGGCTCACCCAACCCCCCATTCTCTCCCCACCAAAACCCTCAGTTTGTTTCTCAGAGTCCACAGTCTCTAATGGTTTGTCTACCCTCCGATTTCTCCCCAAATCCCATCTCCTCTCCATTTCCCAGTGTCTTCCGTGTTATTCCTTATGCTCTACAAGTAAGTGAAACCTATGATAATTGACTTTATCTGCTTGCTTTATTTCACTCAGCATAATCTCCAGTCCCGTCCATGTTGATACAAAAGTTGGGTTTTCATCCTTTCTGATGGAGGCATAATACTTCATCGTATATACGGACCATATCTTCTTTATCCATTCATCTGTTGAAAGGCATCTTGGCTCTTTCCACAGTTTGACAACTGTGGCCATTGCCCTTCTTTTCACTACATCTGTATTGGGGTACAGATGGCCCTTCATTTCACTACATCTTTGGGGTAAATACCCAAAAGTGCAATTGCAGGGTCATAGTGTAGCTCTATTTTCAATTTCTTAAGGAATCTCCACACTGTTTTCCAAAGTGGCTACACCAACTTGCATTCCCACCAACAGTGTTAAGAGCGTTCCCCTTTCTCCACATCCTCTCCAACACTGTTGTTTACTGTCTTGTTAATTTTGGCCATTCTAACTTGTGTAAAGTGGTATCTCAATGTGGTTTTGATTTGAATCTCTCTGATGGCTAATGATGATGAACATTTTTTCATGTGTCTGTTAGCCACTTGTATGTCTTCTTTGGAGAAGTTTCTGTTCATGTCTTCTGCCCATTTTTTGACATGATTATCTGTTTTTTGAGTGTTGAGTTTGAGGAGTTCTTGGATATCAGCTCTTTGTCTGTAGTGTCATTTCCAAATATCTTCTCCCATTCCTTGGGTTGCCTTTTCATTTTGTTGACAGTTTCCTTGGCTATGCAGAAGCTTTTGATCTTAATGAAGTCCCAAAAGTTCATTTTCGCTTTTGTTTCCTTTGCCTTTGGAGACTTATCTTGAAAGAAGTTGCTATGGCGATGCCAAAGAGCTTACTGCCTATGTTCTCCTCTAGGATTTTGATAGATTCCTGCCTCACATTGAGGTCTTTTATCCATTTCGAATTTATCTTTGTGTATGGTGTAAGAGAATGGTAGAGTTTCATTCTTCTATACATAGCTGTCCAATTTTCCCAACACCATTTATTGAAGAGACTGTCTTTTTTCCACTGGACATTTTTTTCCTGCTTTGTCAAAAATTATTTGACCGTAGAATTGCGGGTCCATATCTGGGCTCTCTACTCTGTTCCACTGGTCTATGTGTCTGTTTTTGTGCCAGTACCATGCTGTCTTAGTGATCACAGCTTTGTAGTAAAGCTTAAAATCAGGCAACGTATGCCCCCAGCTTTGTTTTTCTTTTTCAACATATCCTTAGCAATTCGGGGTCTCTTCTGGTTCCATACAAATTTTAGGATTGTTTGCTCCAGCTCTTTGAAAAATGCTCATGGAATTTTGATCAGGATGGCATTAAAAGTATAGATTGCTATAGGCAGTATAGACATTTTAACAACGTTTATCCTTCTGATCCATGAGCATGGAATGCTCTTCCATCTTTTTGTGTCTTCTTTAATTTCTTTCATGAGTGCTCTGTAATTCTTTGAGTACAGATCCTTTACCTCTTTGGTTAGGTTTATTCCCAGGCATCTCATGGTTCTTGGTGCTAGAGTAAATGGAATCGATTCTCTAATTTCTCTTTCTGTATTTTCATTGTTAGCATATAAGAAAGCAACTGGTTTCTGTACATTGATTATGTATCCTGCTACATTACTGAATTGCTGTATGAGTTCTAGTAGTTTGGGGGTAGAGCTTTTTGGGTTTTCCATATAAAGTATCATGCCATCTGTGAAGAGAGAGTTTGACTTCTTCTTTGGCAGTTTGAATACTTTTAATTTCTTTTTGTTTTCTGACTGCTGTTGCTGGGACTTCTAGTACTATGTTGAATAACAGTGGCGAGAGTGGACATCCTTGTCATGTTGCTGATCTCAAAGGGAAGGCTGTCAGCTTTTTCCCATTGAGGATGATATTTGCTGTGGGTTTTTCATAGATTTTAAGAAGTTGAGGAATGTTCCCTCTATATCTATACTTTGAAGAGGTTTAATCAGGAATGGATGCTGTATCTTGTCAAATGCTTTTTCTCCATCAATTGAAAGGACCATGTGTTTCTTCTCTCTTCTCTTATTGATTTGTTCTATCACATTGATTTGTGAATGTTGAACCACCTTTGCATCCCATGGGTAGATCCCACCTGGTCATGGTAGATAATCTTTTAATGTACTGTTGGATCCTATTAGCTAGGATCGCTTGTTGAGAATCTTGTCATCCATATTCATCAGGGATATTGGTCTAAATTTTCCTTTTTGGTAGGGTGTTTGCCTGGTTTGGGGATCTGGGTAATGCTGGCTTCATAACAAGAGTCTGAAAGTTTTCCTTCTGCTTTTATTTTTTGAAATAGCTTCAGGGGAATAGGTATTATTTCTTCTTTGAATGTTTGGTAGAATTCTCCAGGGAATCCATCAGGTCCTGAGCTCTTGTTTTTTGGGAGGTTTTTGATCACTACTTCAATCTCGTTAGTAGATATTGGTCTATTCAGGTTGTCAGTTTCTTCCTGATTTAGTTTTGGAAGTTTGTAGGTTTCCAGGAATGCATCCATTTCATCCAGATTGCTTAACTTATTAGCATATAACTGTTGATAATAATTTCTGATGACTGTTTCATCCATAGAAAGTGAAGGGATGGAGAAGCATCTTTCATGCCAGTGGGCCTCAAAAGAAAGCTGGGGTAGTGATTCTCATATCAGATAAATTAGAGTTTAGACTAAAGACTGTAGTCAGAGATAAAGAAGGACACTACATCATTCTTAAAGGGTCTATCCACCAAGAAGGTCTAACAACTGTAAATATTTATGCCCGCAATATGGGAACAGCCAACTACATAAGACAACTGTTAATCAAGATAAATAGTCATAGTGATATGAATACATTAATAGTAGGGGATCTTAACATGCCACTCTCAGTAATAGACAGTTCATCCAAGCAGAAAATCAATAAAGAAAAAAGAGCTTTGAATGACAC
>NW_019154112.1:17925670-17941686 GCF_002288905.1 Enhydra lutris kenyoni | reverse complement strand
ATATATATATATATATATATATATATATATATATACAGAACATTTCACCCTAGAACAACAGAATACTCATTCTTCTCAAGTGCAGTTTTCTCCAGAATAGACCACATACTGGGTCACAAATCAGGG
The DNA here is from genome assembly GCF_002288905.1 of Enhydra lutris kenyoni. NCBI lineage: Eukaryota > Metazoa > Chordata > Mammalia > Carnivora > Mustelidae > Enhydra > Enhydra lutris. The sequence goes on along the minus strand of NW_019154112.1, from coordinate 17,941,560 downwards.
CTCAATTGATACCAAAAGACTGAGATCATTCCCTGCATATTCTGAGACCACAATGCTTTGAAACTGGAACTCACCCACAAGAAAAAGTTTGGAAGAAATTCAAACACTTGGAAGCTAAAGACCACCCTGCTTAAGAATGTTTGGATCAGCCAGGAAATCAAAGAAGAGCTTAAACAATTCATGGAAATCAATGAGAATGAAGACATTTCAGTCCTAAACCTATGGGATACAGCAAAACTGGTCCTACGGTGCAAATACATAGCAATCCAAGCCTCCCTCAAAAAAACTGAAAAATCCAGAATGCACCAGCTCTTTTTACACCTTAAAGAACTGGAGAATCTACAACAAATTAAGCCAACCCCCCACACAAGAAGGGAAATAACCAAGATTAGAGCAGAGATAATGAGATAGAAACTGAGATACAATAGAACACATCAGTGAAACTAGAAGCTGGTTCTTTGAAAGAATCCATAAGATTGATAAACCATTGGCCAAACTAATCCAAAAGAAAAGAGAGGACCCAAATTAATAAAATTGTGAATGAAAAGGGAGAGATCTATTTCTAAGGAAATAGAAATGTTCTCCTTGTACTATAAGAAACTGACTTTCATGGTTTGATAACTAGCTACACTAGAGATTCCTTAAAGTAATGGAGAATTTTTGAAGTGTTCTCCCTATGGCTATTATCCTCAAATAGAAGGGTATTTAACAATCATCAGGGAAGTTTCTTTAAAATGTAGTTTTCCTGAATACTATGGCCAAATATTCTGAGTCAGAAAAGTCCAGTGTGGGACCAAGTCATCTGTTCTAATACAAGTGGCCTATTTGCTGCTTTATACAAACAGTACATGTTGTATAAATAGTATCTATAATGCCTTTTATCATCTTGCTTCATTAAAGATTACTAAACTCTGGCTTAACGTGCTAGTAACAGATTTGTTAACAGTAAGGATTGTACTCAGAATACTAGACAAATTTTGTCATTAAATTGAAGGTTTCCATGATTTTGAACATTTCTCAAGTAACATATCACCATCATCGGATTCATTATGCTTATGTAGTCATATTTATGAATTACTAAATATTTGCTCTAGTTCATGCAAAACTTTTATTGATACTTTTATTTATAAGTTATATAAATAATCTCATACTGCTTTGGGTATTGTAATCTCTGAGGAAGATAACTTGTCTACCAATAGTTATATGTTCCATAAAAAAAAAAATAAAATAAACATCTCATCTAATTCACCCAGTAAGAAATGGAAATATTTTGTAGTCACTCAAAAGAGATAACTCAAACCTGTTAGTTTAATTTGTTTATGGCAGAACCTATAATTATTTTCTTCAAAGCTCCATACTATCTACTTAGAATTGAAATATTGATACAACTATTTAAGAGTGAAAAATCATAATTTTCCATGAATATCTAGAATTTATAGTAATCATCTGTAAATACAAAAGCCAGCATCTAGTTGTTATTTTCAGTTAAATAAATGCCCTGTTAAGCTAGTATTTGTTCCCTAGGTTGTGATGGCAAGGATTATTTTATTGAATGTGTGCTGGACCTACATATCCTAATCATTAACATCCAGCAATTTTTACAGAATTAAGTCATAAGTTCCTATGTGAAGTATAAGAAGATTATTTGGTTTTACTCAATGTTCCTTAAAAGATATTTTACAGGGTTCCCCTCCTACCACTGGATTTCATCTCTTAAATAAAATAAAAACCCTATCCTAAAGTCAAGCTGAAAATGTAACATGTTATAAGACAGAGCAGATTTACAGAAAGCATTTTCCTAACCAGAACTGCTAAGTCATAAAAGAGATAAACTGCTAATTAAGTTACATGAGACAACTGATATTACATGAGAAAAGCAAATACTCTTATCTGAGATTTACTCTTTGTTTGGGCTTTTTGGTTTACAAGGATAAATGATTATCTGATATAATAACTAGTTCTGGGAATGGAATCTTCTGCATTATTTGACATTCTTGCCAACTTTCTCACAAAGGATGGTGTTATTTTAGGCAATTTTGTACTTTCTATCATGAATTTTATGGCAGTGTGATAACTCTATTAGTCAGTGATCAACTCTGTGCATTAAAGACCTAATGCCACTTTATGACCAAATCAAGAAGCTATCTGTCTTTAAAATCTTGTTTTGAACAGAATATTAAGCCCAAATTATTCTCCTAAATTTTGCACTGTATTATAGCCTCTGTATTGAAATGCAATTGATATTCTGTACATTGATCTTATATCAACCAACTTAGTGTGCTTTTTATTATTTCTGAGAAATTCTCTGAGAACTAGAGTCTTTTTCATGCTGATAATTATATTATCTATAAATGTTACCCTTCTTTTCCCCCCACTTTTTGTGGGAAAATTTCAAATATCTACCTTCTTCAAATGCAGGAAATAAAACAAACCCTCATGTATCTTTCAATTATATTCAACAGTAATCAAATCATAGCTGATCTTGTTTTAAACAGTCCATACCATAGTCATGCCTTAAAAAATTAGGGGCACCTGGGTTTCTCAGTGGGTTAAAGCCTCCACCTTTGGCTCAGGTCATGATCCCGGGGTCCTGATCAAGCCCCGCATCAGGCTCTCTATTCTGCAGAGAGCCTGCTTCCACCTGTCTGTCTCTGCCTGCCTCTCAGCCTACTTGTGCTCTCTGTCTGTCAAATAAATAAATAAAATCTTTTAAAAAATCATTTAAAAAATTAAAAATGATTCATTAGTACCATCAACTATTCAATCAGTATTCAAATACCTTCAATTGTCACATATACAATTGTATTTTTAGAACAGCTTTATTGAGATATAATATATATGCAATAAAATCCACCATTTTAAAGTATACAATTCAGATGTTTTTCATATATTCATGAAGTTCTGCTATCATAATCACTATCTAATTTTAGAATATTTCATCAACCCCCAAACAAATCTCATATCCATCCCCCCATCCACTAGTACTAATTATCTTCTCTCTGTCTATATGTATTTTCCTCCTCTGGACATTTCATATAAATGGAATCATAGAAGATATGGCCCTTTGTGTCTGGTTTTTTTAACTTAGCATATGTTTTCAAAGTGCATCCACATTGTAGCATGTATCAATGGCCAAATAATATTCCATTTTATGGATATTTTGTCAGGCATTCATGATATGATGGAAATTTAGTTTGTTTCCACTTTTTTGGCTGTTATATGAACATACACAATTTGTTTGTAGACATATTTCAGCTTACTTGGGCATACACTTAAGAGTGGAATTTCTGGGTCTTAAGAGTGTTTAACATTTCCAGGAACTGCCAGACAGTTTTCCAAAGTGGCTGCACCATTTTACAACCTCACTACAAATGTACATCCTCTACATTCTCACTAACACATCTAAATGAATGTCTTTTTGATTCTAGCTAACCTAAGTGTGTATGAAGTGATATCTCATTGTGGCTTCCATTTGTATTTCCCTAATGACTAGTAATGTTGAGCATCTTTTCACATGCTTATTGGTCAGTCGTGTATTGTCACTGGAGAAATGTCAACTCTGAACATTTCCTGTTTTTAAAATTAGGTTACTTTTCATTGTTGAGATGTAAGAGTTCTTTATGTATTTTGGATCTAAGTCTCATGTCAGATACATGATTTGCAAATATTTTCTCTTATTCTTGAATTGTCTTCACTTCTTGCTAATACCCTTTGAAGCACAACATTTTTAATTTTAACATCCAATTTATCTGGATTTTTTTTCTTTTGTTATTTGTGCTTTTGGTGTCACAACTAAGAAATCACCATATAATCAAAGGTTATAAAGTTTTACCTGTAGGTTTTATTCTACTAGTTTTATTGTGTTTGTTCTTACTTTAAAGTCTTCAATCCATTCTGAGTTAATTTTGTACATAGCATGAAGCATTGATCCAACTTCATTCTTTTGGTGTCATTTGTTGAAAAGATTACTCTTTCTTCATTGTTTTGGTACCCTAGTCAAAAATCAGTTGACCATAAATAAACAAGTCCAGATATTTTGCTTATTTCTGGACTCTCAATTCTGTTCCATTGAGCTATGTGTCTATTCTTATGCTAATGCTATCCCGTTTTGATTACTGAGGTTTGTAGTAAGTTTTGAAATTAGGAAGCATGAGTCTTCCAACTTTGATTTTTTGTAAAGATAGTTTTGGTTATTCTGGTTCTCTTATATTTCTAAGTGATACAAAAGAAAAGTCATCTGGGATGTTAATAGGAATCGCCTTCAGTCAAGAATACTTGTAATATGATTCAGGAGACAAGCACATGAAGGGCTCAGTGTTTTTCCCAGAATGATAATTGCAAAAAAATAAACATGGGTCCATATGCCAGGCCCTATACAAAATATTTTAAATGCATGATCTAATTTAATACTCAAAATAAACCAACAAAATGGGTACTATTATTATCGTTGATTTTTCTGATTAGAAAATTTAAGCCTAGAGGTTAAGTGAATTTCCCCGAAATCATCCTTTTAGGAGCAGGCATGAATTGATCCTAACTCTCTCACACCTCAGAGTTCATGCTTCTGGTGACTGCCCAACATTGCTTTTTATCACTAAATTAGATGCAGTAATTAAAATACATGATACCATTCTGCCAGTATTTCACATGAAAGAATTATTCCACCTTGGAGAGAAGAAGAAGTGTCAAGATAAAAGTGCATTTTAGCTGGACCTAGGAGGATGAGTGGAGGTAGAACAAGAAAAAAATGGGCCAGGGCATTCCACACAGAGAGAACTGTCCAAATAAGATGCCAAGACCCAAGAGTTTGATGACATGTTAAGGAAGGCAAGGAGTCTGATGTGGCGGACGCTTTATTGAGAACCCAGCTGTTAATAGACAGACTGAGATCAGTTGGTGAAAGTCTCTGGAGGCAAGCTAAGAAGCTTAACTCTACGGTATGGGCATTTGAGAGCCACTAAACCCTTTGTGAGAAAAAGAAATAGGACATTACTTGGATTTTAGTGAAATAACTGTAATATTAGCCTGAAGATAGAAAGCTAAGATCTTATATGCTGGTAGAGCAGTTAAAAAAATTTTTTTGAAATGACATACAAACATCAAAGGAAGAAGTTAGAACTGTGAAATGGAATTTTTTAAGCCTTAAAAGTATTATAAATTTTTAAGGTCATAATTCATTTCCAGATTTCTAAAGCTAAAATGTTCCCCTTTATATCTAATTAAAACATAACTTCATATGTCATGATATGGATGATATTCTATATTTACTTCTGTGGCTTTTTTTTTCTTCAAATAGTGTAAATATCTGGAGTGAATATATTAAATAAATTTGGGTTATTTTTATAATTCTATTATAAGTTTTAGTCTTTAAAATAGTCTATGTTATCTAGGTGTTAAACTTAATCTAATTGATGATAAAAATAAGTGATTTTAGTATCAATTAATATGCAGAAGCAGGAGGCCATCAGAGGGTTAGACCTAAACCTAGGGTTAGGTTTCTAAGTTACTATATCTACTTTATTAAGCCCCAGCGACCCAGGGCCTTACAAGGAATGAAATGACTTATAAGCAATCAGACTCACATATGGATAAACACCAGAAAATGACATTTCTACGCTGCCATCAAACCTTTACCAGTTTTGCACAAAAACTATCAGTCTTTCATATTCATACATATACATGTATTCACAACTCGTGTTCTTATTTTATACACAAATAAATTATAAATTTAAATTAGAAACCAAAGGATTTACACTTTAATTGGTACTTTGTGCTTAGTAGTTTTTTCTGAGGTCTTTGTAAGGTAGTGTCACAATTGTTGTACTGTCAACATTTCATGAAAATACTATTTTAAGTGCATACATTAGGAAAGCTAAGAGAATGAATAAAGAAAACATCTGTTAAACACTTTCATAATTGATCATTTCAATACTAAATTACAGGATACATAACTTGGTCTCCATGTATGTGTCCTGCAGTACAAAATAAACACATAAATGCAGAAAGATGTCAAAACCATAATAATAGTATCCAGATATAGACAAGCAACAAATGTAACACAGAAAGCCAATGTAACAAGTCATGTTTTCTTTTTTTATTCTTCTCATTATCATTCTACTCTATCTCAGAAGGGATATGAAAATATTCCTGAGACACAGACCAAAGCCATAAAGCGTACAAAGAAAAATCAGCATCTCCCAGAAGATCAATTTATTACATTACCAAATTTCTTATTCAGGAAGGCAATTACTTAGCATAGAAGTATATTATTTTTATGGATCATAATGATGCATGAATGTAATTATATTAGTGATTTTCACATATTAGCAAAATAATGCCTATCTTTAACAGTGAAACAATGTTTGATTTCTTCAAAATACAGCCTATAAATTACATGCATATTAAAATCATCATCTTCCTTTCAATAGCTTATGATATGAGGACAAGTATAAAGTATAAGCATTTCTATGTATTGTTTTCATTTTAAATACATTGTTTCAATGCATATAGGTGAATTTATAGTTCACATAATTCACTATCACTATAATTTCTGTTTTGCAATAGGTTTCTAAGTTACTATATCTACTTTATTAAGCCTTTAAAATTTTCTCTCTTTCTGTCCTAGGTCCAGACATGAAAATTAACCAAAAACCAATATAGTATATTGTCAGTCAACCAAATTGGAAAATGCCACTCCTTCCAAAATAGCCCTGCTGATTATTATCATCATCAATTGTGTTAAGAGGGAATTTTCTTAAAAATAATTAGCTTTCTGGGGCGCCTGGGTGGCTCAGTGGATTAAAGCTTCTGCCTTCAGCTCGGGTCATGATCCCAGAGTCCTGGGATCGAGCCCCGCGTGGGGCTCTCTGCTCAACAGGGAGCCTGCTTCCTCCTCTCTCTCTCTGCCTGCCTCCCTGCCTACTTGTGGTCTCTGTCTGTCAAATAAATAAATAAAATCTTAAAAAAAAAATAAAAATAAAATTTAAAAAAATTAGCTTTCTTTATTTTAATTATTTGCCTAGTATCTTCAGATTTTAAAGGCCTCATTAATATTTTTTGGCCACTGGGCACTTACTTATCAAAGCTCAAGTCATCAGGATCACCTGATTTTTCACCCAAACTATGGAGGAACTGATCATTCCTTAGTTTTGTTTTTTGCTTTTTGTGGGTCTTTTGTTTTAATAATTTAACTTAAAATTTTCTGAACACAGCTTAGTAACAAAAGTTTCAAACCAGTTCTTCACAGTTTTATTAAGGTATAGTTGTTAAACACAAAACTGCACATGTTTAATACATACAGTTTAATGAGTTTGGACATATGCATACAGTTATGGAACCATCATCTATCCATCATCACTTCCAGAAGTTCCTGCATGTCCCTTTGGTTTTTGTTTGTTTGTGTTGTTTTTCTTTTATGATATGTGTGTTTTGGTTTGCCTTTGTGATGTATGTATTTTGTTTTGCTTTTGCGATGTGATGTGTGCTTGTGTATGTGTGTTAATATGTAACGAGATACTAAGCTATGTAAGATATAAGAGTTAAACAAACAAAGAAACCCTCCAGATTTTTTTGAAGCACTTCTCAAACAAGCCTTTTATTTCACACTCACTTTTTGATTGACCTCCTCCCACCTCTTGAATCTGAATTTGCCCCTTAATAAAATCAAGTACTGTATTATGCTCAAATAGGAGTCTGAGTACTGAAATAAGAGTGCAAGAACTTATTTTGAAACTGATACCCTGAGAAGTAGTCCCATCAAGAAAATTCATGTGTGCAGTTGAAAATTATCTCAACCTGTGACTCAGAGTTTATGGTTGTGTTACCATGTGTAATAGACGTTGAGGTCATCTATCACTTCAGTGTCAGCCTCCTCCATAGCCTAAAGGGGTTGTGATGCTACATACGAAGACCCTAATCCTTTTGTGTTAAGAGTGACATTTGGTGCCTTTCATCTTAATGGATAAGTTAGCATTCCTTCAGTACAGCTTTGAAAAATGTGACTAGGATGCATGGGGATTATTAAACGAGATGAAAGCCAGTTAGATACAAGAGTGTCTATGAACTAAATCAATAATACAACATTCAAAATGTATTTCTGAATGTAGTGCTTTCTCGCTTTTTTTTTTTTTTTTCAGTAGTTTTGAAGTTAAACAATACAATTGTGTGTTTCAATCAGCGACCAGTGTTTAGTCCTACAGGTCCAGATTACTAATGTATTTATCATAAACAGATAAATATTTTTCTAAAATGTTCTATTATTATAAAAGCTCTAATTATATTAATTTAAGATATTGAATTTCCCTGCCTAAAGTAATTTTTAAAATGATAACCAAATCTTTGACCCATTTATAAACCACCAGAAGGAAATCACCTCCAGATTTAAAATGATGAGTGGATTTGCCTTCATTTACTCTCAGAGCAACAAAGAAAATATTCCTTCCTTCCTCCCTTCCTCCCTTCCTTTCTTCCTTCCTACTTCCTTTCCTCCCTCTCTTCTTTCCTTATTTCCTTCATTTCTTTTCTCTTTCTCCTTTCTGATGGTTCTTCTTCCCCTTTCTCTCCTCCTCTCCTCCTCTTCCTCCTTCTCCCTCTCTTCTCTTTCTCATTCCTTTTGGATTTTTCTTGTAACTTTACTGACATGGTAATAAAATTAATTTTACAGTGGGATCAGTGTAGAGACATATTGCAAAAATACCCATTTTTTCCAAAATGTAACTATAAAATTATGGTTGATCTTACACCTTGAATATAGTGAAGTAAGGTTTATGATTCCTACATTAAATATGAGTTTATAATATGAATTTAGAGTATTTTGGGGAAAATATAGATATCGCTAGAAGTTGCCTTTTTTCTTAAGCAAGTTTTCATAAAAGAGAAAACTGGAAAGAATAATACTATTCTTCCCTCAGGAAAAGGGCTAGGGCACAATTGGATGGTTCTGTAGTGTATGGATGGATGTAAGTCAGTGGTGTTCTCAGCTGGTTAAGGTGACAGTTACGTGGGAGAAATTAGAAAGAATGGAAGACACTGAGAACCACAAGGACTCCTTTAGTTGGAAGACATTTTCTGGTTTTAGGAATAAAATATGAAATCTCTGTACCACAAAATCGAGTTGTCCCCATATATTCATATCCTTCCTGATAAAAGGAATACTAATTCATTACTACAAAACTTAACCAAGACACTGTCAACTGCTTAATTCAAAAAACCATCCTCCTGGGGCATCTGGGTGGCTTGGTCAGTTAAGCATCTGACTTCAGCTCATGTCATGATCTCAGGGTCCTGGGATCAAGTCCTTGGAGTCCCTCCTCAGGCTCCCTGTTTGAGGGGGATCCATCTCTTTCTCTCCATCTGCCCCTCCCCCACAGATGCACTCTCTTTCTCTCTCTTTTAAATAAATGAAATCTTTTTAAAAAAGATTTTATTTATTTATTTGACACAGAGAGAGAGAGCACAAGTAGGCAGAGCAGCAGGCAGAGGGAGAAGCAGGCTCTCCACGGAGCAGGGAGCCCGATGTGGGGCTCGATCCCAGGAGCCTGAGATCATAAACTGAGCCAAAGGCAGCCACTTAACTGACTGAGCCACCCAGGTGCCCCAATAAAATCTTAAAAACAAACAAACAGTGACCCCCTTAGTCTTAATAAAGCTTGAGGTTAGAACTGAGGTATTAAATCCCCACACAAAGTGTTATGGTTATATATAACCACTATCACTGATTCCTTTATTCCAAAAGTAAGTTTTGAAAGCCAAAATATTTACAAAATAAGAGAGCTGTTAAAAGACAGTTCTCAAAAATAAGTAAACAGTGACTGTCATACACAGAAAAATAAACATTAGTTAACATTTTTTTGTTTAACTCAATAATGACTGAACTGGTAATGTATTATTACACCCAACCCAAAGGAGAATCCAAACAACAGGAACATTATAAATCCAGAATATCGAAATGTCCATAGTTGGGGATGGAAGTCAATTTTATCTCCACTGGACAGAATTACATGTTTATATATTATAATTATTTTGCATCGTTACTGGCTATCTAGATTTAGAGAGTTACAAAACCAGAAGCAGAAGCAGATAACCTGGAAGGATATGCTCCAGATAGTGTATAATTCTCCAAAGAAACACTTTTCTTCCTATACTTGAATACTTTTTGAAAGTATGTTTTTTTTCATAATAGAAGGGATAGGTAAATAAATTCATGAATAAATTATGAGTAAAGAGATAAACGAATGAATGAATGAGTGAACTAATGGAAGACTATCTGGGAAGTGTTTTCCATGAGCTCTCAATCATGCCCTCATTTGTCCTCAAACAGGAACAAATTTTCATTTCATTTTTCCTCCAAATTGTATCTCCCTTTCATGACTACATTTTTGCACATTTTCTGTTAGCCATTGACCTGATTTAACTCTTTTGCTTCCATTATCTATTTTTTTCTCAGCCTTTTTGTTTCCCCAGCCATACTCTCTTCTGCTCCTTTATAATAATCACTTTTCTTCCTGAATCGTTCAATGGCTAAAAGTAAAAAAGTGAAATCATCTAAAACTTCTGAATAGATACAGTAGAAATGAAAGCCTAAAAGGTAGAGTTCCCATATTCTTTGTCCCTTACATTGTTTTTTTTTAAACTGAATATATTTCACACTGTCTTAATGCTTTAAAAAATTCCCTTTTTGTCTACTAAATGCTAAATCAGGAGACCTCAGTGTAAAATAATTTAATGTTCAAATGACAAAACAAAGTTGAGTTTCATTTGAATGTCTTACAATGGTTGCTGAAGGATATGAGAGTGGAATTGTGGAAGAGAATTACACTTGACAATAGAAAAGCAAAGACTATAAATGTTGTCAAATGTCTATTTTTATTTTTTAAACAGTAAAACATAATGGTTTAATATATGTATACATCATAAGATAATTATCACAATTAAGTTAATTAGTACATCCATTCTCTCACATATTTACCTTTCTTTATTGTATGTTTTCTTTGGAAAATATCTGTTTAGGTCCTTTGCCTAATTTTAGTGAAGTTTTTGTTTCTTGTGTTTTGCTTTGCTATTAAGCAATTATTGCAAAGTATTTATAATAATTTTATAATAATATAAAGAAATAATTATAACAATACTTATAAAATATTATAAATAATAAGAATTGCTATTATTTATTTTTTTGAGAGTGAGAGAGGGCAAGCGGGAGAGGGAGAGCAACAAGCAGACTCTATGCCAAGCATGCAGCTCCCTAATTTCAGGACCCTGAGATCATGACCTGAGCTGAAATCAAGAGTTGGATGCTTAACCAACTGAGCCACCCAGGAACTCCACATTATATGTTTTAAACATTAACTGCTTATCAGGAGTGGCTTGGAAATATTTTCTTCCATTCTATAGGCTGGTTTTATTTTTTGATTGCTTCCTTTGCTGTACAAAGCCTTTTAATCTCATACAGTCCTTATTGCTTATTTTGGCTTTAGTTACCTGTACTTTAGGTATCAAGTCCAAAATATTTCCCTGTATTTTCTTCTAGGAGTTTAATGGCTTTCATTTTTGAGTTAATATTTGTGTATGCTGTCGTGTCAGTCTACTTTTCTTCATTTGTATGTGGATAACCAGTTTTCCCAACACCATTTATTGAGATTATCCTTTCCCCATTGTGTTTTCTTAGTGCACTGGTGAGAAGTTAGTTGACCCTTTAGATTTATTTCTAAGCTCTTTGTTGGGCTTCATTGGCCTTTGTGTCTGTTTTTATACCAGTAGCATACTGTTTTGATTACTACAGCTTTGATAGTTTAAAATCAAGCAGTGTGATGCCTCTAGCTTTGATCTTCCACTCAAAATTGCATTGCTTATTAGGGTTCTTTTGTGGCTTCATATGAATTTTAAAATTTTTTTTTATTGCTTTGAAAACAATGCCACTATAATTTTGATAGGTATTGTCTTCAATCTTTAGATCACTTTGGGTAGTATGGACATTTAAAAATGTTGTCAAATATTTTTTCTGCAGCTATTAAGATAACATAAGATTTTTTTTATATTTCATTCTGTTAATGTGGTACACCATGATGTGGTACATCACAGAAATAAATTCTCCATGACACTGGTATATTATCCTTTTTTATGTACTGCTGAATTCAATTTGCTAGTATTCTGTTGAAGGATTTTAAATCTATGTTCATCAGGGATATTGGCCTATTTTTTTTTTTTTTTTTTTTACTTGTAGTGTCCTATTTGGCTTTGGTATGAGGGTAATGTTTGTTTCATAAAACAAGTTTGGAAGTATTCTCTACTTTTCCATTTTTTTTGAAGATTTCAAGATTGCCACTCATTCTTCTTTAAGTGGTTGGTAAAAGTCAGGGGTGCCTGGGTGGCTCAGTCATTAAGCACTTGCCTTCAGCTCAGGTCATGGTCCCAGGGTCCTGGGATTGAGCCTCTAATCAGGCTCCCTGCTCAGCAGGAAGCCTGCCCACCCCCCGGCTTGTGTTCCCTCTCTTGCTGTGTCTTTCTCTGTCAAATAAATAAAATCAATCAGTCAATCAATAAATCTTTGGTAAAAGTCATCCATAAAGTCATCTAATATTGCACTTGCTTTGGTTGGGAAGATTTTTTTTTTTTTTTAAGAATTTATTTATTTATTTGACAGATGGAGATAACAAACAGGCAGAGAAGCAGGCAGAGAGAGAGGAGGAAGCAGGCTCCCCGCTGAGCAGAGAGCCCGAAGCGGGGCTCGATCCCAGGACCCTGGGATCGTGACCTGAGCTGAAGGCAGAGGCTTTAACCCACTGAGCCACCCAGGTGCCCCTGGTTGGGAAGATTTTGATTACTGACTCAATCTTATTACTCATGTTTGGTCTGTTCAGATTTTGTATTTCTTCATAATTCAGTCTTGGAAGGTTGTATGTTTTTACGAACTTATCCATTTCTTTTAGGTTATCTAATTTGTTGGCATGCAGTTGTTGATAGTAGTCTCTCATGATCCTTCATATTTCTGTGGTACCAGTTGTGATATCTCCTCATTCATTCTGATTTCATTTATTGGAATCTTCTCTCCTTTTCTCTGGGTTAGTCTAGCTAAATATTTGCCAATTTTATTTATCTTTAAAAAAACTCTAAGCTTTATTGATTTTTTTCTTTTGTTTTTTATACATTTCATTTATTTCTCCTTTAATACTTCTTTCTTTCCTCCTGCTAATTTTGTGCTTAGTTTGTTTTCTTTATCTAGTCCCTTAAGGTATAAAGTTGGGTTATATACTTCAGATCTTTCTTTTTTCTTAACATAGGCATTTTTCACTATAAATTTCCTTCCTAGAACAGCTTTTACTATATCTCATGAGATTTGATATGTTGGGGGTGCCTGGGTGGCTCAGTCAGTTAAGCAGCTGCCTTGGGCTCAGGTCGTGATCCCAGGGTCCTGGGATTGAGCCCCCCATTGGGCTCCCTGCTCAGTGGGGAATCTGATTCTTCCTCTGCCCCTTCCCCTGCTCCTATTCTCTGTCTCTCTGTCTCTCTCTCTCTCTCTCAAATAAATAAATAAAACCTTGAAAAAATATGGTATGTTGTACTTCCATTTTTGTTTGCCTCGTGATACTTTCTGATTTCCCTTTCAGTTTATTCTCTGATCCATTGGCTTTGTAGGATTGTGAAGTTATCTATAAAATTTGATCACATCTTCTGTGGGGTGGACTAGCTATGGGCAATAGGTCCACACTCCCTGTCAGAGGGCGGGGGTGCATGGAAGGCTGCTTGCATATAAGGGCTAGGGTTCTATAGGTTATGTGTTACAAGTTTCATGACTGGGCCTCTTCATGGAATCCATGAGGCAGTTAGTGAAGCTGAAAACTTTCATTCAGCTCCCTGCACCCTGGTTTCTGTGTGTGCCCACTGCTTTTCCCTGCTCCAAGCTTCCCCAACTAGCCATGCTAATCTCCTCAATGTTCTAGGTGGAGCAAAAAAGAATTGGGCCTTTTGGGCAGCATCCCACATGGATGGGAAAATTGGATGTTCACTAGATGCTCATTTTCTCCTGTGAGAGAAATCACCAGTGAAGGGCACCTCTCGGTACTAAAATGTACCGCCTTAGGGAAGGAATGACTGGTAAACTATTGGTCCTACCCTCTTCAATATGTCTGTTCTTGGATTTTTTTTGCTTCGATATGTGCTAGGACCTCTCTGCTGGGCTGCTGGGCTTCCACAGAGGTACTCTCTCTCACCTATGAGTAATTGCAAAAACTAGTGTTTCTATGGGGAAGGAGGTGATGAGGGCTGAAAACTCCTATCTGACATCTTGTTGATGTTACACAAGAGTAGATTTTTAGAAATTGAGATGACTTAGATAATATTCCATATGAAGTAGGCAAATCCTCTATTTCTCTTTAGAGGTACACAGTACAACCACAATAATTGTGCTATTTTGCATGTTAAGTGGTTAAAATGGCTTTAATTTATGAGATCAATTTGGAAGACAGTATTTAGATCCAAACTTGTGGAATTTACTCTTTCCATAAAAAAAAAAAAATGTTTGTGTACATATTAGGAAAAGATAATTTTTTCCCAACCTGCCTGGAGTCAATTCTGTTATCCATAGGTTTAAAAAAAAAAAAAATAGATGTGTTTTGCTAGAAACAATTTATGGTTGGTGATGACTTATGTTGACATCCTCCCTTCGGAATAAGAAAATAATAAATAAAACAGACATTTAATAAATAGTTCATTCTGCTCAGCTGGAATAATATAAACAATCCTTATTTTTATGATTTGTAATCATACTTCATTTTTTATATTTATTTTGAATAAGAGCATATAATATTTTTTTCTACTCTTTGAATAGAAAAGATTGTCACATATTTGTGAAGAAGGGAAGCATACAAAGAAATTACTTTGGGGAAAAAATGGATACCAGGAAAAAAACAAGACAAAATCTTCAGTAAAAGCATCCATACATATTTTTTTAAACAGCCCATTTTTATAGACTCCAGAAATAAAAGGTTATAGAGTGTCATCTTAGATTAGGTTTTTGAAACTTGAATTCTCTTCCTATTCCTTGATATTTTTAGTGTTGTTTAGATTTAATCAGTTTACTAATTTTGGCTATGACAGAAATGTACATATTAAGGGTACAATTTTCCTTAATGTTATGGTTAGTGAAAGACACTGAGATATGAAATTCACATGGAAGTCAGTTACTTGAAAAATTTTAACTGAGGAAATGCCCTTGTCTATTTAAGTAGTCTCTCATCTTCTCTTTTATGCAGTCCACATCTTCTGAAGAAATTAAAAGGCAATGGTAGGGATGGAAGAAAACTTTTTTATAGTTATTCAGAAAATAACATTGACTTTGGTATTCAATGCTATGCAGCTGTAGTGACCAGAATATATATTGTTGGAGGCTACGGCATGGTTGGAGTCATGGATCAAACCAGGCCCTGACTTGTGTCTCCTTCAAAGTCTGGACACCTTGATAAGGAGTCAAGGACAGGAAAGTTGAGTAACACTGAGAAAGAGTCTGTGCTATGTGTCGTGTGCTCGCCTACATGACTTCCCACACACTCTCCCTACAGAAGGGAACAATGTGGTCAGGGTCATGAATTCTTAGTTGGTCCTTGTTCCTATACCTCCCATAACCCACTCCCTGGTTGATTGTCTTGCTAATGGCATTAGCCGTGACTACCTGGCATCACGAGATTTGCTTGTAGTTAATGTAAACTTGTTAGAGGAACTTGCGGTCATCTGACTAGATACTGATGTATTACTCCTTCTATTGTGGTCTGCCTTATAAATGCTTGTGAGATGTGGAATAAAATCGGCACTGTTAGACATCATCCTCAGTGTCCCTCCTGCCCCCATCTCTTTGTCTCTTAATTTCTTTTCACCATCCTCTTACCCTCACATTTCCTGGT
>NW_019154112.1:17914348-17922670 GCF_002288905.1 Enhydra lutris kenyoni | reverse complement strand
ATATATAACTTTTCAAGTTCTAGGAAATAAAGAGGTGAAATTCAAGTTTAAAAACTAACTTTGAAACTTACTAGATATATGGTGGCTGTTAATTTGCAAAAATTCTCTGAACCTAAGTTTCTTCATTTGTGAAAAGTGGATAACAATACTGAATTCTTAAGCTTATTGTGAGAACCAAATGTCAAAATATATATACATAACATATATATATATATTACTGCTAATTTATAAAAACTTTTAAAAAATGTATTGTTAATGATAGATTGTCAGACAGAGGCTATGTACTATTAAATGACAGATGGCTTTTTTTTTTTTTAAGATTTTGTTTATTTATTTGACAGAAGAAACACAAGCAGGGGGAGTGGGAGAGAGAGAACCAGGCTTCCCAAGGAGCAAGGAGCCCAACACAGGGCTCAATCCCAGGACCCTGGGATCATGACCTACCTGAGCTGAAGGCAGAGGCTTAACAACTGAGCCATCCAGGTGCCCTGATAGATGCTTTAGGTAATACGTAGGCTACAAAGGAAAGATGAATAGCTGGGGCACATAAATCTTAGCAGCATTTCTGTCAGCAGAAAGTTGGTACTGATTTGCATTTATTATAGTTACATAGTAGATCAGACAACTTAAAATATATGTTCCAATCAGTGAGACTAGAATTAGTTTAATGTCAGATAGGATGAAAATATTAGAGAATCAGAGTCCAAGTGGACTGTAATATTTACCTTGTGTAATGTGTGTATGTGTATGTGGTGTGTGTGTGTGTGTGTGTGTGTGACATAACAAAAAGTCTACAATATAAGAAGTTTATAATAATGATTTAAAAAATAAAATGATATGATTTATCAGGTCCATTATTTAAATAGTAATTGCAACACCTGATATAAAAGACTAAAGTAGTTTTTTGCTCAGAGAAGAATATATGCCTTGCTAACTTTTCAAGTTCTAGAGAATAAAGAGGTGAAATTCAGGTTTAAATACTAACTTTGAAACTTACTAGATATATGGTGGTTTTTAACTCGCAAAAATTCTCCAAACCTAAGCTGCTTCATTTGTGAAATGTTGACAGTAAGACTGAATTCTTAACTTTATTGTGAGAACCAAATGACATATCCTATGTGAAAATGTTCAGTACTGACTAACACTCTGTTCAAATGATTCTCTTTATAATTACACAAAGGTATCATCTTTCCATAAATTAGCTGATTAAAGCACCATAGCACCTGTCTGACAATCCTGAAAATCTGTTCTACAGTCTGGTGAGGGTCATGTCCATTCTAGATCTAGCCTTTCTGTTCCATACACACAAAACTATAGAAGTCTATAATAAAGCTAAGAAATTTCATAATTCCCACATTTCCTTCTGTTGTTTATATATTTTCATAGCTCATAATCTGTAAAAAGATAAGAAAGAGGAAAAGAGAGGATTCCAACAAATAAAATAAAAAATGAAAGAAGAGCTATCACCACTGGTATCACAGAAATACAAAGGATCATAAGAGACTACTACCAACAACTGTATGCAAACAAATTAGATAACCTAAAAAAAAATGGGTAAGTTCCTAGAAACATACAACCTTCCGAGACTGAGTTAAGAAAGAATAGAAAATCTGAGCAGAACAAAGACCAGTAATGAAATTGAATCAGTGATCAAAATCTTCCCAATCAAGAGATCCCCAGATCAGATGAATTCACCTATAAATTCTTCCAAAAAAGATAGGAACTCCCATGTTTATTGCAGTATGATTCACAATAGCCAAGGTAGGGGAAAAATACACTTGTCCATTGTTGGTTGAATAGATAAAGAAAATGTGGTGTAAATATACAATGGATATTATTTAGCTTTTAACAAGAAGGAAATCCTCAGATGAACACAGAGGAAGGGAGGGAAAAATAAAATAAGATAGAAACAGAGAAGGAGGTAAAACATACGATAGGAGACAAACTGAAAGTTGCTGGAGGGGAGATGGGTAAAGGGGTGGGGTAAATGGGTGATGGGTATTTAGGAGGGTACTTTCAATGAGTCATGTTCTAAGCAAGTTATGAATCACTAAATTCTACCCCTGAAACTAATAATACAGTCTATGTTAATTAATTTGAATTTAAATAAAATCTAAAAAAAAAAATAAAGATGTTAGGTGAAAAAAAAGAAAAAGAAAAGAAATCCTGCCACTAATAACAATATGGATGAAACTTAAGGATATTATTCTAAGTGACATAAGCTTGGCACAGAAAGACAAAAACTGTTCACTTACATGTGGAATCTCAAACATACAAACACATGAAAGCAGAGGGTAGAATGGTGGGTACTAGGGGCTAGGGAGTGGTATGGTTGAAGAAGCATTGGTCAGAAGGTACAAAGTATCAATTGTACAAGATGAATAAAGATCTAATGTACAGCACCATGACTATAGCTAATAATACAATATTGTGTACTTGAAATGTACCAAGAGAGCAAATCTTAAGTGTTATAACCACACACACAAAAAATGGCAACTATGTGAGGTGGTGGTTATGTTAACAGCTTGATTGTAATAATCATTTCACAATGTATAAATATATAAAAACATCACATTTTACACTTATATACAATTTTTGTCAATTTCAACGAAAGCTGGGGAGGAAACCAGTGCAATGAAACTTGTAATAATAGTACATAACACTGAGAAACGTGGTCAAACTGATTTATATAATTTAAAAAGTCCACTCATTTATGGATGCACTTCAGGTCTCACTTACCTTGTGAGAGTAAACAAAACTTATATGCTGTTCTGCTTATTTTAAGAAAAAGAAACTATTGGGGTTTTGAGGGGTTTTTTGGTTTTGTTTTTGTTTTTTAGGAATGTGAATGGCATTTTATTTTTTTTTTTCTCTTGAGTCCCATCTAATTATTCATGAATTAAACTGAAGGATGATCTTCTGCTTGAAAAGCTTTATAAGATATAATTTTGTGATATACATGTAATTAGAGGCTTATGTAATCACTATAGCTTGTCATTTTAATAAGTAATTAAACATACCTTTAGCCTAACAAAAGATACTGAGATTAAACAATGCCCATCCCTTCCAAATGGTATTATTACCAGTTTTTTTTCTCCTTTGTTGTTACCATTACCAAAATAATGTTTAAATTGCATATTTTCTTTTAGTTAGATAATGTATACCCGGCATGGACTATGTTAGATTTTCCCATAATTATAATAAAGTAATTTCAACAGAGTTCTTTTGTAAGGATGTCTTACAAGTTTATTTTTGGCTAAAACATGGTATCTCCTTTGATAAAATAAAGATTTATATTCATGTGTGAAGATACTCCAGGTTCTTCATAATGATGATAGCCAAGGAGACAGAAAGCTACAGCTTTCTACCCATTTCCCAGTGCCAGTTGAAGAGAACTGAAAGGATGCACTGCCGCAGGAGCCCATGGGGTGACTGACAGATGGGCTGTCTTGTGCAGGTTTTACAAGTATTAGATCTGTGCCTCAACTCAGAGAGTTGAGGAACATTCTGTGAATGACAGAAAAACAACTTTACAAGATGCAGCTGCCGGCTCACACGCTTTTTGGTGGTATATGTTGGGAGGAAAGAAAAAACACCAGACCTATATATACCATCCCTAAAGTCTTTCTGTGCAGGTGGGAGAAAGGGGAAACGTTGGATGATAGAGTATGAGGTAAGGATGGGGACAGGGAGAGGGATGTATCCTCTTTTCCTCCCACATAAAAATGTGGAATGTGTCTATGTCTTTCTGTCTGCTAACTCTCCCCTTTTTCATAGGTGCTGTAGATAATGGTAACAAGCAACATTCTGTTTTTTTCTTTTGTAGTCCCCACAAATGACTTTGCTCCAGCAGGAAGTACACGCATGCCTGACTAACCACCAACAGTCATCCTAGCATCCCTTTCATTAGAGCTTGCTCTTTTACAGATGAATGTTGTTTGCACGGAGTATCTGAATTAAATATAATATTTTCTTGTAGACTGCTTCTTTCCAGAAATATTTCATTTTTGCAACCACAGAATAATACTTTGGGGGACTTTTACTTTTGGATGAAATGGTAAACATGGAGCAATAAAAAAAAATCATGATGATTGTCCAACTTTATGTGCATTTAGTATCTGATATAAACTAGCAGTGCCTTTGATGAAATTTGGAAGTTTTTGTGTTTGTGAGTGAACGGCTAAGAAAGAAGTCTTGAATTATTTGTGGTCCAAAAATGTGATTTTATTATAGCATGGGGACAGGACCTGTGGGCAAAAGGAGCTGGACTGGGATTGTGAGGTGTGACATTATATACTTTTTGATTAGCGGGGGTTAGGGATACATCTCTAAAGAATTTGGAAGCAAGGTTTTCAAGACCTTGAGGGGCTAGCTGCTGTTAAGATAAGGTTATTTTTAGTCTTTAATAAAACATAAACATAAAGGCACTAAAGCAGTCATGAGTTCCTTGAGGAAGGTCACGCCCTGCATTTTCGGGTATCTATCAGTGGGCTGTAAACTGTAAGGAGATTTAATTTAAGCTACATTTCTCTTGCCTTTGTTTCTCTCATCACCTTTATTTTGGATTTTGAATACTATAGATAAAACATTCAATTGATTTCATTTTCACCATCAGCATTGTTGTTTGAAATATATCGATGGCACTGTATAGCACCCTCTGGTGTTTAATTTAACACCTGAAAATTCTTGTTAATTTGGTCAAAGACAAGTAGGCAAAAAAGGAAAGAAAGAAAGATGTCTCTGCTGCAATAGAAGGGAGGGCAGACTAACTGGAATTGTTTTTTCCATTAAACTGTCTTTCTAATTGGGCTCTATCAAGAAGGGTATTATTTAAAATCTCTGTCTTTCCCGGAAACCAGTCAGGAAGCTCTGGGCTTACACCAGGCACTTCCTTACCATGTGGTGCGTCAGTGAGGGAACTGTTCTGTGAGAAACTGTGAGCGGCAATTAAATCAACTCCCCAGCTATCCAGTCCAATCTCCGCAGTGTTCTAACTGTAATTACACAGAAAATGAGAGAGTTGGAAAGGTGGAAAGTGATGGAAGGGAAAGGAAAACAAGAGAAGCTCTAGAAAGGATTAAAGAAAAGAAATAAAATAAATAAAGAAAAGAAATAAAGATAAATAAATAAATAAATGAGGTTCCATACGACAATTTGTTCTTTTTTTTTTTTTTTTTTTTTTGCTTTTCATTTGTGTATTACAAATTAAGTACGGTAACACAGATCATGATATTCATTCTGCATTTATGGACATGTACGGCATTCTAAGTGTGTTCATTTTTGTGACTCTAAGACATATTTAGAATCAATTCTATGCTCTTTATACTCCAGTCTAGGTATGAGTTCATTTAATTCAATCAGTTTAAAAGTTAAATATTAATCCAATTTTAGAGGTGAAGAAACCCAGTCTCACGTAGGTTTTATAATTTTCCCAGGTCTACAACCAGTAGATTGAGATTGGAGCCTGAATCAGTTTGATGCCAGAGCCCATGTTCTTTCCATCAGACAGTGCTTCCTCTTTCAAGTCTCAGGATTTACACATGCACATTCCTTAAAAGTCATAGTATGATTGCTCCCAACTATGATTTTATTATCACCACTCCGTTATTCATTTTAGACAGTGAATACACTCAGTGATAAAGCTGTAACTTTTTCTTGATACTTAGATCTTTTATTGTACTTTTTCATTCTGTTACTGTGTAAAGCAACAGTTTCTACAGAATGAAAAAGTGCTTCAACTTGTAACAAAATATAGGAGGGCCCGTGATGTTTCTAACGTATTTCTTGTATAACTGAATAAAATACAAAAAAAAAAAAAAAAAAAGAAAAAAAAAACAATTGCCCTCGTAAGAGGCTGACTAGGCATTCATTTTTTTTTTTTTTTTTTGAAAGAGATCACAGTAGGCAGAGAGGCAGGCAGAGAGAGAGAGAGGAGGAAGCAGGCTCCCTGCTGAGCAGAGAGCCCTATGCGGGGCTTGATCCCAGAACCCTGAGATCATGACCTGAGCCGAAGGCAGAGGCTTAACCCACCGATGACTAGACATTCATTTTATGTGAGATCCATGCTAAGAGCTTGAGAAGCAGTAAAAAAAGAGGTTAAGATCATATGCTTTGCCCCGACTTAGGTGCTTAGGTTGGAATCTGGACTAGTCCACTGGACAGGTGTGCGGCACCCACAACTTAGCTGCAATGTCAGAGTTTGAGTTCCCTGGTCTGCAAAGTTGGCATAATGATGCTATCTACATTTGAGCATGATCTTGTGAATTAAATGACTTCACTGAGATCCAAGTGCATAGAACAGTAGCCTGAAACATGAGAAATGCACCGTTAAGTATTCCTATGGGAAATCGAGACACGGTAAGAAAATAGGTCACCAAGGGCACAGAGCCAGATAAGTGGCCCAGGGAGGACTTGAACCAGATGATGCTGGATCTAGCATGTGAATCTGAATGTTCTCTCAGCAACACTTAGTGGAACCAATGATCATTTTGGAGTGTCACTGCCTTCGTTAAGCATAAACAATTTTTGTTGTCTTATTTTCTTTTACTGAAACTCACTGACATGAGACTGGCTAGAAGAGAATCTAAGTTGAAGCTACACATATGGCAAGGTCACTGGAGACTTCCTACTCCTCCCAGTTGAGCCTCTGTGAACAATTTCCCTCCCCATTCGCACATGTAATGAATGGCTGAAGATGAAGGCTTAGCTAATCTTTAAGGCACATTCAGAATAATCCTTTATTGAAAAGCAGATTCTAGAAATGATGCTTCAGAGTAACAACAGGTTTTTAACAATGTCCACGCTGACCTTTTAACATCTCTATCCATGCTTAGTAATGTCCTCATGAGCCTGCAGTTTCTGAGATTTGAGAAATGCAATGAAGGGAAGAAAAACCCTGATAATTACTTAAAACTACTTTTTCTGTCTAGCAACCAGAGTATGTGTATATATTTGTGTATGAAAAAAATGGGGAAAAAAGTACCTCTTCCTGCTTCTGTTAGTCTCTAGGTCTTTATTATGAAGTTAATCTTCCTTGCCTTCTATCCAGTATTTCATCCCTAGGGAACTACCGAGCGTTTGCAAACTGAAAGCACATATTGCAACTGAAGGCAGATTTTAAGGTTTACAGGCTTTAGGCAAATACTGCCAAATATCTATGACAGGCCTATTTTTGTAGCCCCAGTGTTAGACTTCAGTATGGTCTTTAGAGATCTGAAGATTTAGGAAAAGGAAATTTTACATATGCTTTAAAAAAAAATTGATTTCTTCCAGTTCAGAGGAAACAGTACAGACCTAACTCTGAGTCTGCGCTATTTTCTTTGAAGAAGGGGTTTTAAAAGATGATGTCAAGGGATCCATCTCTCTCTTCCATTGTTTTTCCTGTCTGTAACATGGAAACCAGTGAACATGGTACAAAAAGTATATAGCCCAATGTAAGACTATCTTCTCATACTGGGAAGTCTCATCAAGGGGGAGTTTAAATTTAGGTAATCTGCATCTGGAATGAAAATATTTAAGAGGAATTCCTATTACATGATCCAAGGAATAATTCAAGAACATATTTATAAGACTACCTTAGTGTCTTTGTAATAGTGTTGCAACTGTCATAATCATGTTTTAACTAAATGTTTCCTGGGCAAAACCTGTTTCTTTGAGCCACCCAAAATTAACTGAGAGTTCATCCACTTACATAATTCAGTGAAACATGATATAAAGAACTGGGTAGCCACTATTTTATATTGAAGAGCAAATAGTTTCTTTCGCTTTCTTCACAAGTGTCAGAGGAAATGACTGACCAATGGAAACATCTTCATTAGCACTGTACACACCAATAACAATTGACATTTCATGCATCTTTTTTGTGGTGTAATATTAATAATTCAGTGTCAGGACTTGTGTTTTAGGCTAATGTTTTGAAAAACAAATATTTCAAAATGAAGTGAATTTCAAATCCTGATGTTACAAATATCTTTGCATTGAAATTTTCTTTTGAAGCTTTTTTGCATTCATATTTTATTTTTTATTTGAGACACAGAAACAAGGGCCACACTTTCCTATTGACATAATCAAGTTACTGGATTTAATGTTTGTAGTAGGCATCTCAAAGCTTAGATCTTGACCTTTTGTCAAGGCCTAGCTATCCACATGCATGCCGACTCTGCAGGTGCAAAGTAAATATACGATGCTAAAAGAGTTTAGTTCTAATTTGGCTTAATCAAATCTAAGAGAAGGGGGGGAGGAGTCAAGATGGCGGAGAAGTAGCAGGCTGAGACTACTTCAGGTAGCGGGAGATCAGCTAGATAGCTTATCTAAAGATTGCAA
>NW_019154112.1:17740627-17911348 GCF_002288905.1 Enhydra lutris kenyoni | reverse complement strand
GGGGGGGTGGGATTATGGACATTGGGGAGGGTATGTGCTATGGTGAGTGCTGTGAAGTGTGTAAACCTGGCGATTCACAGACCTGTACCCCTGGGGATAAAAAGTTATTATATGTTTATGAAAAATAAAATTTAAAAAAAAAAATCTAAGAGAAGGGAAGTTATTTCTAAACAGTGAAAGCTCTTGTGCAAGTTTAAGTAAGTAATTTAGTTCTGCCATCTATTCAGTATTATTTACTCTGAGTTTATCCATGTTTGATTTATGTATATATTATAATGGCATAATTTTATGTTCCAACCCCTAGCTTACTAACACACTTCAAAGAATTAGATGACATAGAGCCAACTTTCAATGATTTTTTTTTATTGCACATAGAGCAATGGGGATAATGATACCAATTCCACATGGGAAACAATTAAAATGGGATAAAAGCTCTAAAATGCAGAACCCTACATTTGTAAGGAATTGGAACAATCTCATGAATAATATTTGTGATTTAAAAAATTTGGATCTCCCATGGTGTCAGTTTTACTCCCTGATTTCACTAAACATTTATCTGATGCCTCTTACACATGTCCTATATTTTCTCTGGACAGGGAATACAAAGAGAAAGAGATCTACATATGCTTGCTTTATGAGGGCTAACTAGTGAGCAAGTGTTGACTGTACTGTAACTTGTGTATTAATAATTAGCTTTAATTGGATTGATTTTTATTAGCTGGTATTTCCCCTAGTATTTTTGAATTAACCATTTACATTATTAATGGTTGAGAAAAAGTCAACAAAATTCCTCATAGTCATCACTCCTTTGGCTACATTTATAGATACTTTCAAAAATAGAACTTATGGTAGAGATCCTCACGCAGAGCAAATTTTATAAAAGCTAACCCACTTCTTTCTTGGAAGTATTTGTTTTATATTTAACAAAGTTTAAATAGCTTTTTCTGGAATATCTTGTGGAGGTCCATGTTCAAATATATCTTCAACTCTTTATCTATATTTCCTGTAATAATTCTTTTTCCAACCTCCCACTGACAAATTTCATCTAAAAGTAGATTTGATACCAAGAAGAAAGTTACAGTATTTTCTTTTCATCTTGAGATTTAATGTCTTCTTCCCTTTATTTATACTAGTACCGCATCAGGTAAATTAAATCCACACAATCACAGAAAAGTTATTTAAGGGAAAAAATAATCCATCTACCAAAACATGTTATATTCGAATTGTTCTAAAAAACTTGAGAACAGATTTACACTTACCTTTCACAAGCAAGCAAACTCACACTTACTCTTCCTCATATGTTGATGGATACTTTTTTTTTTTTTAAGATTTTATTTATTTACTTGACAGAGAGCACAAGCAAGGGGAGTGGCAGAGGGAGAGGGAGAAGCAGGCTCCCTACTGAACAGGAAGCCCCATGGATGTGGGGCTCCCTGAGGGGCTTAATCCCAGGATCCCAGGATCATAACCTGAGCAGAAGGCAGATACTTAACTGACTAAGCCACCCAGATGCCCCAATACTTTCAAAGTAAATTGCACAACATAAAATGTCCCGCAGTAGGGGAGATTTAAAATAAATCCAGCACCTGAAATTGTTGAATTACCATCTAACCATAAGAAATTATAATTGCTGTAATTATGTGGAAAAATATGTATGATATTTAAGTAAAAATCTTAGAACACATTATTATAAATCAATTCTAATTCCCATGTTGGGCTTAAAACTTTTATACTCTATTCATTTCCACAGGAAGGAAACTGAAATATTTTCAGAGAAAATATGATTGTCAAGTCAAACACTTAGAATACTACTTAATATAGTAAACAAATAAATTGTTATAAAAAAACAAGGACTTTTTATTTAAAAAAAAAACTGAAGAGGATAACTTCATGTTTTTAAATTATCCCTGGAGCCAAAACTTTTTTCCAAACTAATTTATGTTATAGAATTAATGTCTAGAATTCTGTCTTGTTTGGGTTGCAGTCCCATCCTTGGAAAGCGAAGTAAGGTCCAATGTTTTAAGGCTCCATAAGTGGGTTTGAACATGAAACCACAGCTCAGATGTGTAAGAAATATCACCACTTTTCTTTGTTAGTCAATACATATGATACTATGCGTCTACAACTTTATATACAGATGAGAAATTAGCATTAGACATTATCCACACCATTTCCTTTCAATACACCTGCCCAACTTCCTTCCATTTTTAATTTCCATTCTCCCCAATATGCCAAGATAATACATTGAAACAGAAGTGATTATTGCCTTCAGTGGGAGATGGAAAAATTAGGAGAATGAAAACTAACATTTCTCTAAATTATCCAACTAGACTAGAATGGAGTAGGAAGCTCAGACACAAATGGAAGAGGACAAACTGTTTTACAGCACTTTCTGTTCGGCACTCTGCTCTTTTCTCTCCTACATAGCTAGTATGATCTTTGAAAGCAGAGGAAGATGTTGGAAATGGAACTATTACAAGGAAATCTGCATCTGATATTGCAGGAATTAAATCTCCCAAGAAATATGTGATGCTTGCCATAAAAAAATACTGCAGCATAAGATATCTACTCATTCTTTAATTGCATTAAATAAATATTGTGCTCTGAACATAGTAAGTTAAGTACGAAGGTATCTGAAGTTGAAAATATCTATAGGATAAGTTCCTTAAAGAAAGGCAGATTTTAAAATGAGTGATTCTGAATGATCCCTACTTCCTAGTTGTCATGCATTTGTGTGATCTCTTGCACTTACAATAGGCTGGATTTGTTTACTTGTTTTTAATGAACAGAATATGGCAGAAGTAATGGGATGTCACTAACAGATTAGGTTATAAGAAAACTATGGCTTTTGTCTTGAGCACACTCTCACTCTGTCTTGGGTCACTCACCCTGGGGGAGTCCAACTGCCTTGCCATGAGATTACCCCATGGAGAGACCCACTGAACCAGGACAAAGACTTTGGCAACAACCATGCGGTGATCTTGGAGTTGGATCCTCCTTGAAGTTGACCTTCAGAAGAAACCCCAACCTCAGCCCCACAGCTTGACCGTAACCATATGAGAGACCTGAGACATAAGCTCAGCCCAGATTCTTGACCCAAAATAATGAAGTAATAAATGTTTGTTAACCTACTATGTTCAGAGTAATGTATTACAGAGCAACAAAATTGAATACACCATGGCTTTATATCTCTGTTCCAGATGTGTTACCTTGGATCTAGACTCTCAAACGTTTTGTCAAATGAAAGAAAAGAAGAGAAAAAGCTTGAGGATTAATAAGGTAAAGATACAGAAAACTGATTTAAAATATGCAGTGATCACAATGCATGATGTCTCCATATTGACACTGATTTTTTTTCAAGTAGTGAATTCTTCTCTTTTCTAGCCATATTTTCTTCTCATTAGATATATATGCCAAGAATCATTTCATAAACATGAATTAGGTAGAAATGTTATAATTCTATGTTGGTATGTAATAATTTGTTCAAACTTTAAAATTTTTATGTATCAAAAAATCTTATAGTAACTTGATTTGGTATTTGCTTGGTAGTAAATGGCTTGCTTTGTTACAGGAAATTAGATGGTGCTGCTGTTATCCTTTGATAGCAAACAACTTGTCTTTCTGGCACCGTTGTACATGCTGGCATTCTTAGAGTAGCTGTGATTTCAGGGAGAGGTTAACTTAATTGTTTATGCTACTGATATTTGTACAGATTTCCTTCCGGGAAAAAAAAAAAATGATACTGTTTAGCATGTTAAATGTCATTTCATTTACGTATGTAAAAGCTTCTATATGTAAAGCTCTGTGTTTTGCTTAGATCAAAAGTGAATAAAGGTGAATGAATATGAATAGACCTAGGAGCAAAGTAAAAATGGTGCCAGAAATTAAATGTTGATTTTTTTCACCTTTCTTTTCAAAGTGTTTACTGAGTGAGCACTTGTTTTTAATGAACAGAATATGGCAGAAGTAATGGGATGTCACTTACAGATTAGGTTATAAGAAATTCTTAGAAGGTTATAAGAAATTGATAGTCATAAAATAGTGGTAGATGGCAAATATATATCTGTACTGAGACATCTCTTATTGAAATAATATTCCATTCTTTATTCTGACCACAGCTCTTCAAAGCGATACTGTTTGGAGATGATTAAAAGCCTCTTTTTTGTTTATTATTTTTGCATTGTTGTTGCTCTTCGACAGTGTAAGAACTCCTAAAGATGACAGGCCATGTGTTAGAAAACTGTCAAGATTATTAGTAGATATTATCCTATGTATGATCTAGCCTGTTTATTATTTATATGCCATGTGTTACTCAGGAGGACAACCCTGTGAGTAACAGGATCAGGTGGCCCTTCCAGTCCACTGGCATTCCATGGATATTTCTTCTCTCTGATTTTACCTATTATTAGCAAACAGTTTAGATCCAGGAAGAGAAAGCTTAAGACCATACCAGGGTGCCTGGGTGGTTCAGTCAGTTAAGAATCTGCCTTGGACTCAGGTCATGAACCCAGGGTTGAGTTGGGCTCCCTGTTCAACAGGGAGTCTGCTTCTCCCTCTACCCCTCCCCACTTCTTGTGTGTTTTCTCTTTCTCATGCTCTCTCCCTCTCTCTCTCAAATAAATTAAAAAAAATTTTTTTCTTAAAAAAAAAAAAAAAAAAAGAAAGCTTTAGGCCATACTTATACAGCTTTGAGTGATAAATAACCAAATGATACATGTTGAAATTAAAGCAGAATGGAGGGGAAAATTTAATAGTTCCTTTAGCTGAGGTATTTTACTCAATTACTTTTGTCTTCTGAGATAAAACACAAACAGATTCCACAATGTTCATGGGCACTGGAATATATCCAATTTTTTATAGTGCTTTGCTTAGAATGATGGGATAGATAGTAATGATGAGACATTAAAATTACAATTTATTGTTTAGCTATGACTTCTTTGGTAGCTGCAAAAGGAAATGAATAGGCAAGCCCAGCCCCTGGTAAGAAATAGATGAACTAGCTTAAATATGTAACTTGAAGCCCTTGTCTACCCTTAAATGAGATTCAAGTCATATCTTGTTTCTTAATGTATTTAATAGTTTCATTTTATTGAAGTTTAAACTCCTTTAATAATAAAAGTCAGTTATGTTGGATTATACCTGGCACTTCTAGCTTCTTTTTGCTAAGGAAAGGAATGAAAAACTGGTGTTTCCTGAATGTATGGAATCAGATTACACTAGTTTAATAATATTCATTTCACATGAATATTTCATAAGGAAATAAGCTAAATAAATTTCAATATAACATAATTTCATTTTTCTAGCACTTACTTAGTAAAAGTTTAATTCTAAGTGATATATAAGGTAAAGAAACTTTCTATCAGCAGTTTGGGTTCATAATAAAACAGCTATAATCTACAAGGAATCTCTCATGCTTAGCTGTCTAAAGCTTACTATTTTATTTCAAATATCCACCAAGTGTTCTTTCAGTTCTTGATGTTAGTTAAGAATAATTAGTTTTATCAACTGGTGGCCCACCAAAGAATTCTAAAAAATCAGTTTATGATCCATTTGAAAGATCAATGTAAGATCAGTGGATAAAAACTACTAATAATTAAAAGACCAATTTAAAAGATTAATAAAAATCATTAAAAATAGCCTCCCAATAGCCCACAGTTCAGACCATAATATTATGGTCTGAATATTCCCCAAGTTTATACATATTTCAGAATTTATTTTGGTCTTCTGTAGGTACAGGAGACAATGACTGTGTAGAATTCCACATTCTAGGACAAGACTTTTCTTTCTAACCCTGGAAACAAATAGGATCCATTTATTTAATATTCATGTTCCAACAGTGGAACTTTCTTTCTGTAATGGGCCCCATACTTAAGAAACATATCTCCTGAGAGAGGCATGGGGTAGGGAGGAGTAAGTGCGGATCAGAAATGCTTCTTCTTCTCTATTGGTTATTCTATCTGACAGAGGGGACCAAGATGGATCACCAGGAGGTCATCTCTCTTCTCTTGTGTATATAAAGCTTTACCTATAATTAAAACATTACAGATGTGTGAAGCTGGTGAGAATTATAAAATTAATAGTGCTGAAGTAGTTAAAAATTATTGGGGTACAATTTAAATGTTTTCTTTATGTATTAAACCAAAAGAAATTCCAGAAAATTTAAATATTTAAAATTTAAATATAAATAAAAATTTAAATTAAATATATTAAATATAACATTTAATTTAAATATAGTTTAAATTTAAATTTAACTTAAATAAATAAAATTTAAATTTTTATTTAAATATTTAAAGAAAATTTAAATATTTTAAAACCAGGACTAAAAATTTAGAATAGTCTCTTGTAAATATTTATAAATCTCTTTTTGGAAGAAAGTTTTCTAATCCAAACGGAAAAATGACAAAATGATTCATGTATTTGATATCTCTGTTTTTTGAACTATACAAAATAATTTAAAGTAAAAAAAAAAAAATAAACTAGGCCAACTATTTGAGGAAAAAAAAATATCAAACTTCACTCAAAATGTTAAAAACCCCAAAGTACAACCAAGAGGAATGCACAGATAATGGATCAGATAACTTATGAAATAGAAACTGTAAGGAGCACCCGGGTGGCTGAGTCAGTTAAGCATCTGCCTTTGGCTCAGGTCATGATTCCAGGGTCCTCGGGTGGATCCCGCATTGAGCTCCCTGCTCAGTGGGAAGTTGGCTTCTCCCTCTGTTCCCTCTGCCCTTTCCCCAGCTCATGTTCTCTCTCTCTCAAATAAATAAAATCCTTAAAAATTTTTTTTCACACATATAAAAGTGTAAAGTAGGCAATTTAGATCTCATATTGTGGCCCCATGATCCCTATAGGGTATCTCAGTCCTTCTTTTTGCTCCATTATTTTTAGTGCACAGTTTTAGGTCTAAGATGGCTGCCTAGAGAACCTGCTACTATTTCCATATTCCAATGAGGAGGAAGTGAAAGGAAGAAGTGTTACCTCTAACCATTTTTAAAAGATTTCCTGGAAATTCCATATAACATAAACAGCACACCCTCTTACAGGGTTAGTAAGGCATACTTAACTACAGGATAGTCTGAGAGAGCCTGTAGCAGTAGCTTTAAAAAAAAAAAATCAGAAAGAAGGGGAAATGAATACAGTATATGTTTTGGAGGGAAGAAGTTAGCAGAAGGATAGCAGTCTTTGTACACATGGAAAGTTATTTACATTGTCGTATTTTAAAAAATGAGGTTTGAATAATTTAAATGGTAGGATATCAAATAAATACTGCTTGGAAAAAGACTCAAAGTAAATGCCACCAAATTTTAACAATATTTTCTCTAAACAGCAGTGGAATAAGTCATTCTGGCTTCATTATAGTTTTCCTGTATTTCCCAAGTTCCTTTTTTGTGTGAGTTTTTATTACTTTTATAATTCAAAAAAACCTAACTTCCCACTCCACCTAACTTCCACCTCAAAATGTTGTAAGACCAGGTTGTCAGTTGGAAACATGAACTCAAAAAGGAAAGCAAACTTTAGATGACTCATTCGAAAGATTCAAGGAGTGGAAGTGACTTAATAGTAATTACCAGATTTAAGAAAAGAACCTGAGTAGAGGATGGCATGGGCTTGAGCATTAAATTTGACTCATGACAAAGATAACTGTGGCAAATCCAAACACAGATGCTATGTAATGTGTGGAAAGTGTCAAACTGGACAGTCAGAGGAGAGGTGAGTTTTGGATACATAGATATGAGCTCATCCACTTGAGTGGACACTGCAGCATGCTCCAAATCCCTTCCAGTTCAGGAATGAGACACTTACTCCTCCAGCTTCTGAGAATATTGACAATTTTGAGAGTGTGGAAAGGGCCCCTCTTCACAGATTCCTTTCACGAAGGAGAATGGCCACACCCAAGATCAAATCTTCCCTGAGGCATTTCAAATCCATCGATGGATTCAGCTGCTAGGTTTGTTTGTGTGGGGTGGGGGAAGTGTTAGGGATGGTAGAGACAATTCTAAACAGCGTCCTCTCTTTGGAGCTCTATATAAAATGCTGCAGGCTTTGTCCAGTCTATGCCTCAGCCCAGCTTCTCACCCTGTCCAAACTTTCTTTCTGCTCACAGGTATTGATCTCAAGACCTTCCCAAATAAATGACTAAAAGGATACATATCTCAATCTCAAAATCAGCTTTCCAGGGATTCTAACAAGCTCAAATCGTGGTAAAAATTAAAACCATAGAAGTAAGACTTCTACTGAGAGAAAAAGAAAAAGAAAGCTGAAAATCTGGATAAGATGGAAAGAAGAATAATCAAATGCCATGTCTAGAAATACAGAAATACTTTAAGGTGGGGGGGCACTCGGAGCAACAAATGTATATGAACTAAACGTTAGTTTCCCTACATAAAATTGTGGACAGGTTAGGAACCAGATGCCAAGAACAGAATGAAAGATATGATTGAATGGTATCTAGAGAAGAAAGTGAGTGGTTTTAAATTTGTTTGTGGGAGCTCTAGGAATAGTTTCAAACAGTAGGAAGATCCTATAATGACAGACGAAGTAGAGCTGCAAATACAAGAAAATGTGAGTAACGTAGGGTGTCCCAAAGGTGGTTATTAGAAGGAAGTTTCAGACTACAGGAGAAATACCAGGTTTAAACATCCATGAATATTTCTGATCTTTGTTCAGGGAAATGGAGGGCTGGAAACATCATTAATCCTATTCTCACTTCAAGAAAAAATGATGAGCTAGATGCAAGTTTGTGGCTTTTTAAAGAAACTTTCAGAGAGATGAAATTGCAAGACAAGTACCTAAGCTGAAACCTTGAGAGAAGCAGGTACGGGCAGGGAGAGATGAGATGCAAACATTTGCTTCTTTGAAAGTTATGTCTCTGTACTTCAATTAGAAAATTTGAAAGATGTATCGAAAGAGGCTGAGTGCAGGCTAATGAGAAGGGTGAAGCTCCAGGAAACCAAGTCACACCCTCTCTCTCCATGAACCTCATCAGGTGCTTGAAAGAAGCCTAAAGATAATCCTGAAGAAAGTCTTCTTCATGGTACAGACTTGGAGAAGGACAGCAGCCACTGGGAGATGGAACTCTGTCCAGTTTCTCCCTCATCTCTCCTGTGTGACAAACTTTGTAATCTGTGATTGGAACACACAACAGAAAATCCTACCCTTTGGATACTCATGAGAAGTCACTGCTACTGGGAGAAGGAATACAAGGGAAAAAAATAAAATAAAAACAACTCCACCACTGGAGGAGATTTGTGCTGGATCCCAGTCTGGACCTGGAAGAAGAGCAGGAGTGCTTGTGAAGACCATGTACCAGGACCCAGGAAGCCAGTGCCTGTCAAAGTCTTGAGACTTCATCAGAACATCAGAGCACAACTCCCCGTTACCTTCAAGCAAACAGTCACCATGTAAAAGTAATAGATAAATATTAATGGGAAAGCTACAAGACTCAGGTACTCTCCGAGATGCAACAGAAGATCGGAAACTATGGGTGGATCAGTCATTGAGAAAAGTCTTCTGGCAAACAGCCCTCATAGTAAACCAAATGTGCACTGTAGCTAGCCATGGCAATATTAAAAACTCAAGCTAAGCTTAAGTCTTGACTTGATTACTACAGTCCCTCACATCTAGAAGAAAGACATGTCCATTACAAATCATAAAAATTATGTATCTTCGCCTCTTCAGTCCTATGTATGTGTATCTTTCAACAAGACATGCCAAACGGCTAGAAGAATAAACACCCCTAAGACAATCGATAGACGTAAAGTCAGACATGACACAAATGTGGAAAATTTTTGATGAGGAATGTAAAATAAATTTAATTGTTGAATTGGATAACACATTAATCTCTCTAATAGCAAAAGCATATAATATGCAAGAAAAGGTAGGTAATTTTAACAGAAAAAATGTAAAATATGAGAAAAAATCACACAGAAATGCTAGTGATGAAAAACACAATAACAAAAACAAATAATGTCTTCATCATTTTTACAAGCAAATAACACAGCTGAGGAAAGAATCAGTAAAAATACATAGGTCAATAATAATTATCCAAACTGAAACATGAAGAGAAAAAAAACAATACAGCATCCAACATTTATGAGGCAGATGAGTATTCAACTCAGGAGACAAAAGAAAGAGAAAAGAAAGGTAGCAGAAGAAATATTGGAAGGAATACTACCTTAAGACTGTCCCAAAAATAATGTCAGCAAGCAACTAAAAAATCTAAGACACTCACAGAACTCCAAATAGGATAAATGTAAATGCACAAAAACATATTCATGCACACACACACACCTCAGATATACCATAAATAAACTATTGAAAACAAAAGGCAAATATAAAATCCTCAATTTATCTAGAGAAAAATGATACATGACAGGAAGAGGAAGACATATATTAGTAGAACATGACTTCTTGTCAAATAATAATACCAGAAGACAATGAAATCTTTAAAATATTCAGAGAAGAGTATCTGTCAAACCAGAATTCCAGACCCAGAGCGAAAAAAAAAACAACAAAAAACCCTACAAAAAACAAACAAACAAGCAAACGAACAAACAAAAAAACCAGTTTTCCTTAAAAAAATACAGGCATCTGGGTGGCTCAGTCAGTTGGGCATCTGCCTTCGGCTCAGGTCATGATCCCCGAGTCCCAGAATTGAGCCCTATGTCAGGCTCCTAGCTCAGCAGGGAGTCTGCTTCTCCCTCTGCACCTCACTCTGTTCTCATGATCTCTCTCACTCTCTCTCTCAAATAAATACAAAAAATTTTTTTAAAAATACGGGAGAAATAAAGAATTTCTCAAACAAACAAAAACAGAGAATTCATGTCCAAGAGACATATACTTCACCAAATGAGAAAGGAAATTATTCACCAGACAGAAACCTAATCAACACCAAAAAACAGAATTAATTGTTCCCTTATTTTTAATTGTGCTTTAAGAACTGCCTACTGGGGTGCCTGGGTGGCCCAGTGGGT
Organism: Enhydra lutris kenyoni; assembly: GCF_002288905.1. Classification (NCBI taxonomy): domain Eukaryota; kingdom Metazoa; phylum Chordata; class Mammalia; order Carnivora; family Mustelidae; genus Enhydra; species Enhydra lutris. The sequence continues at coordinate 17,900,372 of NW_019154112.1, read as the reverse complement.
TAAGCCTCTGCCTTCAACTCAGGTCATGGTCTCAGTGTCCTGGGATCGAGTCCCGTATCGGGCTCTCTGCTCGGAGGGAGCCTGCTTCCCCCTCCCTCTCTCTGCCTGCCTCTCTGCCTACTTGTGATCTCTCCCTGTCAAATAAATAAATAAAACCTTTTAAATAAATAAATAAATAAAAACTGCCTGTTTAAACAGAAATGGAGGCAATGTATCTTGTTGATAGTATATGTAAAAATAAATATATATGACAATAGTTCAAGAATGGCAGAGTAGTTTGGGAAATAATTTTGTAAGGTCCTTACATAGCATGTAAAGAAATTAATAACATTTGAAAGTAGACTCTCATTAATTATAGATGTATATTATAAACTTGTGTGTATACAAAATGTGGCATAAATAGTAAGTTGAGAGAACATAATTCTGAATCAATTAAATCCAGAGACAACCAACCAAGCAAAAGAAATAAAAAGCAGAGAGGGGGCGCCTGGGTGGCTCAGTGGGTTAAAGCCTCTGCCTTTGCTCAGGTCATGATCTCGGGGTCCTGGGATTGAGCCCCGCATCGGACTCTCTGCTCAGCGGGGAGCCTGCTTCCTCCACTCTCTCTCTCTGCCTGCCTGTCTGCCTACTTGTGATTTCTGTCTAATAAATAAATAAAATCTTTAAAAAAAAATAAAATAAAATAAAAGCAGAAAAGATAGAATGGAATACAGCTATCAAAATAATAGTTTTAATTCAAATATATCAATAATCATTTAAATATAAATGATCCAACCACATTAGGTAGATGGATGGATAGATAGAGAATATAGATACATACACACATACACACACACATGCATTATTGCATAGAGATAGCTGGGTGTATCTGTGCATATACTAATATAATATACTTATATATATATATGTATATATATATACACTATAATATACTAATAACACCCCTATATATATGTGCATATACACCATGCATATATATATGTGTGTATGTGTGTGTGTGTGTGTGTGTGTGTGTCTCCCATCTTTGTTCACTGAGAGGGGATTAGAAGCAATAATACCCCAGTACCCACGAGCACATCTAGCATCCAGATCTTGGTTCCCAAATACTATTCTAAATAAAAGGTAACTTTGTAAAGTGCCTGATTCCCAGCCTGGGTCCTGGGAAGTACAAGATGAACTTGGAACATCTTGTGGTGTTCATAACATAAGTACATGCACAAAAGGATGAGAACCTGTAGAACAGTCACAGAAACTATTGAGAAAGAGCTCCTATTAGCTAAAGCTGGAATAATTTCAAAGATGAAATAAACAATAGTATTGGGTTAGAATTCATAAAGTAAGACCACAGTAATATATAAATTTTGAATAAGTAAATATATCAGAGAGAAAAGGCAATTCATCCTTACAGAAAAATTCCAGTTGTTAAATTTAGAATAAATGAAGTCAATAAGAAACCATCATTAGAAGACCATCATATTAATTGTTGCAAGCAAGATCCATTTATGTATGCTAAAATTTGTGAGTGGAAATTTAAAGAGAAGTAAGATATTTGCACAGTCCCAAAGTATCTCCCCCAATTTGGTTATTAATTACAAAGGAAAAACTAGTAGCTTTACAATAGAGAAAACCAGAAGACATAATCTTAACCAACCAACCAAACTTAATATCACTAGTATTAAGATATGTAACCATGATGTATCCCTGATAGAACACACTGATAATGTAAAACATTTCGGTGGTATTCAAGTAAAAACTGCATAACCTCAGTCCAGTTATGGAAAGACATCAGACAAACCCAAGCAGAGAGACATGCTATAAAATAATAGGTCAGTACCTTTTAAGAGCATGAAAAGCAAGGAAAGGTAAGGAACTGTCACAGAGTGGAGACTAGGAGACATGATAACTGAAGATTTTGGAACAAAAATGGACATTGGAGGAAAGGCTGGTGAAATATTAAAAAAAAAAAAAGACTAGTTTAGTGTTATTGTGGCAATGTCAATTTTTTATTAAAAAAAAAAAAGTTCCCGTGGTTATATAGGATGTTAACACTGGGGGAAGCTGGGTGTGGGGTGTATGGCAGCCCTCTGTCAAATCTTTGCAATTGCTCTGTGAGTCTGAAGTTATTTCAGTAAAATATTGTAACTGGAAACTAAGCGGGACTTGAGGCGTTTCTTCCAGAAAACAAGGACTTGATTATCAGGCATGTATTAGGTTCTGAATCTTAATGTCATGTATTTTTACTTGTTAAAAATTGTTTCAGTAAAACGTATATTAGTAATATGAACTTCTGGTCTATTTGGAAGTACTTCCATTTGAAAAATGTGATATTTGCATGGAACTGTTTGAATCTTTGTGTTTTCTCTATTTCCCTTCACTAGATAGACTTGAAGCTATAATTTTTCCTTTTGATAAAGGAATAAAAAGTGAACATGTTATTGTAAATTCATGTTTATTAACAGAGATAAACTTAAATATATTTGTAAATTGATGTTTATTAACCAGAGATAAACTTGAAATACTAGAATATTTTATAAGCTTAATCCTAGGTAGTCTTATGAAAATGTATCTTTTTAAACTATCTTTTGAAAATATATTCACACTGGTTTTCAAGATATTTTAAGTTATATTTTCACCTCTTTTCAGAACTGCTTCCTGGAGGTTACCTTTTTTTTTTTAAGACTTTATCTCTATTTATTTGAGAGTGTGAGAGAGTACAATCGAGGAGGAGGGGCAGAGGGAGAGGGAGAAGCAGGCCCCCCTCTGAGCAGGGAGCCAGATGTGGGGCTCCATCCCAGGACCCTGCTGTGATCATGACCTAAACCAAAGGCAGAGGCTTAACTGAGGGACCACCCAGGGAGCCTGGGTGGAGGGGTGGCTCCTTTTTTTTTTACTGAGGTGTAATTCACAAGGGATTACTTTTTTAAAAATTAGGCTCTTTACAACTGTGGCTGGGTGTTTTGCTCTAGTATTCCAGGAAGGACCATTTTATTTTTTTATTTTTTTATTTTTTTTTTTTTTAAAGATTTTATTTATTTATTTGACAGACAGAGATCACAAGTAGGCAGAGAGGCAGGCAGAGAGAGAGAGGTGGAGGCAGGCTCCCTGCGGAGCAGAGAGCCCGATGCGGGGCTCGATCCCAGGACCCCGGGATCATGACCTGAGCTGAAGGCAGAGGCTTAACCCACTGAGCCACCCAGGTGCCCCGACCATTTTATTTTTACAGTCACTTCTAAAGTCATGTGGTCTTTAACTTTGAGGACTATTTTGCATATGAATGCTAATGCAAATTTAAACCCAAGCAAACCTCTTTGCAGGTCCACTCATAAATGTTGACCACAGAAGAATGCCTTGCCTACCTTCTGATAGTATAGTATCAGTTCTGGACTTTGAAAAGCTGGGAAGAAACTCGATTTTCTTATTTGCATTAATCAGAAAGACAACTGGTCTGCAGGGTCCTCCCAGAGGAGCTCTTGCTCGAAGTTCTGGGCCCCGGGCAACTGGGTTATAGGGGTTTTCTTGGACTGCAGGCAGGTTCCAAGGGCTATGCCCGCCACTGGTAGGTGGGTTTAAAAATTGAGGGAGCTTGGACTGCTTTAGTCGGAAACAGTAGTGCAAGGAACCTGCAGTGGGAAGCAATGTGTTTACAGAAGCAGAAGGGGCTGGTTATCTCTTGCTCCCAGTAGGGCTTCTGGTTATTGTTAGTAATTTTCCATCTTCTGGGGCCTCCTGGCCTGGGCCTGCTCTGGGTAATTTTCCTCTTCAGTAGTACCAATTTTATAAACTTCTGTAGTGCAATGTGCTATTTTCCTGAGACATACCAAAGGTTAATTTCTCAAAGTTCTTGCTGCCTGCTGTAGCAGCATTTGATAGAGGATCTTTTATATACATTGGTGGTAGGTGAAAAATAAAACATTGCAAATTCTTTTTTTTTTTTTTTTTTTTTTTTTTGTTAAGGCTTAAACCATGGACCATATTTTAGGTCCAAATTGTGCTAGTATGAGGTAGAATGAAATTGCATTCTATTAACCAATATGAGTGTATTTCTGTAAGCAAGTTATGTTGAAATAAGGTTTTAAAAAGCAAAAAAATAAAAAATAAAATAATTAATTACTTCCATAGGAAACCTTTAAAGAAATGACTAAAAAGGGGTCATGGAAATGTCTATGAGCTTAAAATGTATATGAAAGTACCATTTAATAAAACCATTTAAATTTGAGAATTTTAAAAGCACCTGAGACTGACCTGCAAGGAATGGAGAACTAACAAAGTTAAACTATAACATGAACCTCCTCACCAAAATTAACCTTCATCTGCTATTGAAGACCACTTGGGGTCAAGAACAATCTCAGCCCTAGTGAAATATCTCATAATAGTAGGAACTTGGTTTGGAACGGTATATTCACCTTCACAAACACCATCCTGTCCTTTAAGCAATCCAAAATCCTATCTCGTCATTCTCTGCTCGCCATCCCACAGTCTTGACTTGCTTTTATTGCTATTTTATGCACACCGTCTTTTTCATCTGAAAGTTTATGCTTCAGTTCCCACTCCAAACACATAAGCATTGACTTCAATTTGGCTTCTCACTCCACTTCTTTTCCTCTGCCACAGGTCACCACACAGTAAGGGGAACTTGAACTGACAACAAAGCATATCAGTTCCTACCACTACAAATCAGAGCTCTCAGGGTACACCGGGTGATTTGGGAAGATTAGAGGAATTGAGATAAGCTCGAAGTAATAAGTAGGAATCAGGCAGAAGACTGTTCAGGCTAAGAGAAGAAGAAGAGCAGAAGTAAAATTAAGAAAGAAAATTGGTAAGTAAGATTTGAAAATAGCCTCAGAGGATCCGTGATGCAGTCTTCCCATTTTCAAATGAGTATTTAGAGGATTAGAGGAGACTTTGCTTCTCTTTTTCCCCCTTATGTTCATTTGTTTTGTTTCTTAAATTGCACATATGAGTGAAATAAAGGAGAGGCAAACCAAGAAACAGACTCTTAACTGTAGAGAACCAACTGGGGGAGGTGGGTGGGGGAAGGGTGAAATAGGTGATGGTGACAGAGGAGTGCACTTGCGGTAAGTGTCTGGTGTTGCACGAAAGTGATGAATTTATTCTATACCTGAAAGTAATATTGCACTGTATATTAGCTATCTGGAATTTAAATAAAAACTTGTGGGGGGAGAGAGATGACTTGTCCAAGATCACATAAGAACTAGACTCCAAATAAGTGTTCTTCCCACCATCTGATACCAGTTTAGTGGGGCAGAGAGGATGATCATAGTGTGGAATATCAAGAAGAAATTAGCAATAGCTGTACTTCAAAAGGCAGATGGTGAAAGGATTTGAATGTCAGGTCAAAGAATTAGAATTTTATATTGAAAGTTTATTTATGGTGTGTTTCATTCATTTTGATTATAGTTTTCAATATTCAAGAATCTCAAATATACTTCTTTCTGGGTCCCAGATTTCTTATTTGTTAAATAACAATGGCAGTAGCCACATTCACTTTACTGTAAATACAGTCAATGTCCATAAATTGCCTAATGTTCCATAAGTGATAGTTATTACTATTATTGTTACTGTATAATTTCTGTAAAACTTCAGTCGTTTGCTTCATGTGTATATCATTTACATGTTCTACATTTTACTGTTTTTTTGTTTAAGAAAACACAGGGATAGAAAGTGAAATTTATGAGATTAGAGATTGTTTTATTCACAACCCACTGTAGAGCAGAAATGCAATAAGTTTTCACCGAGTAATTAAAAAATAATTAAACTTCTGTGGAAAATATACAATAAAAGTGAAATTCAGCTTTAAGCCTTTTACTTGAATACAAGTACATCAAGTACATCATGAAAACAGATGGTACACTGATGGCAATGGAAATTTGGAAAGGTCAAATCAAAAGTTTTTAGGGAAGAGACTCATATTATCATGTGTTTCATAGAAAGATAAGTAGGCAATGAAAAATTTTCAGAGATAAGATAACGGAGAGCAAAAAAGTGATAACAGATCGAGTTCATTTTAAAATAGTACATCTAACTCTACATATTTTTTTTTTTTTTAAGAGTCCTTTAGTGGATTTATGCGTGGTGTCTCTGGCAATTTTGTCATACCTGTTCTAGGCAGTAGCTTAACCCAAACTTACTGAATGCCTCTGTCGAAACAGGGTTAGATCTGCAGGCTGGAGAGAATAATAAGAAATTGCTTCTTGGACTCAGGAATTTTAACTTATTAAAAGTTGTGAGGATAAGCAAGATGGGTGTGCTGTAGCTCATTTGGTATTTATAAATAGACAATTTGGGGGGCACCTGGGTGACTCAGTCAGTTAAGCTTATGACTCTTGTTTTCAACTCAGGTCATGATCTCAGGGCTGTGAGACAAAGTCTTGCTTAGGACTCTGTGCTTAGCATGGAGTCTGCTGGAGATTCTCTCCCTCTCAGTACCCCCTCCCCTTCATTCCTCCCTCCCTCACATGCACGCTCTCTCTCTCTCAAATAAATAAATAAAATATTTTTTTAAAAAATTGGCAACTACCTGTCTATACCTGTAAGTTTAAAGTGGATATCAAAATTTGTTTGTAAAAAGATATTGAACTACACTCCCATCATCATGGTAAAGTTTGAAGTCAAAGCAGTTTTTCAAATGGAGCTACATACCAATCAGGAAAAAGAGGTACCAATAAAAGCAAACTAAAATACCTTCGTGATTAAATTTAAAATGAATGGCTGATGTCATTAAAAACTTTATAGTCATTAATTGAGTAATTTCATTCTTTATTTGTTAGCACATAAACATCTTCAAAGTATAAATAGGAAAATACACTGTAAAGTTGTTGATTTAAAGGTTAGGCTAACAAATTTTTCAGTTTACTAGGTCTGAATGTAAAAATTTATGTTTATTAACCTAGTAATGACTAACTGTAGACTCACTTTCAAGTAAATTGTTTTTCAATGAACAGAAAAATCAATCCTTAACAATAGCCATGAATCTTTACTTCCTCATTTGTAAATATACTGGAAAGAAAAATTATCTCATCATTAAAGAATTACTAAATTAACAAAGAATAATTCTAAAAAATTTGAGATAAAAACAAAAACACTTCACAGATTAAGCAAAAGGACAACTATCTGTTCATTAACACTAATTTCATTTGAAGAAAATGAAATTCTTCCTATGAGAAAATCAATGCACACAGTCTTTAATCAAGAGACAAATAATTGATTACTTCATTTTTTTTCCTTTGAGATTCATTAAATGGGAAGTTTTCCAGAGTGAAACTCATTTATATATTAACTCTTTAAGCTCTCCAGCAATCAATAAATATTTGCTAGCTGATCTTAGAAATTACTTTTCTACAAGGTATTGCACTTAAGCATTTCATTAAAATGAGTTTGTAAGAATAACTAACTACCGGGACATATCCGAGTCAATAACACTACTGATGCCTTCAAATTTATTAAAAGAGAACAAAGAGTCTATATGCATGCAGAATAATACCCTAACATTTGACTCCCTGCTAGCATCTTCTTCTGTTTGATCCTGTCCTTACAAGCCTGTAATCATCAAATTTCAGGCAGCCAGTTCTTTAATGTAAAAATTGAAATAGGCTAAAAAGATTATTTCCAGAACCAGGTAGCACAGGATTGTGCCCTGCAGTGCTGTATGATACAATTCAGAGAGAGTTGTATTGCCACTTAAATTGTTGACATATGGAATGGGATCAAAACAGGCCAGCAGGCGTTGTGGGATAGCTGCCAAGAAGGTCTTACAGAAAAGTGTTTCATTGTCACCTTCACTTCATGGAGATAAAAGCTTAACAAGGAGCAAGTGATTCGTTCTGGTGATGATTACAGAAGGTAAGATGAGCTACTGGAGGGAAGCTATAAAAAGAGTGGGCTGGAAGTTCTAAGTGATGCATTGCTAATTTGGAGACTTTCCTCCCTCCTAAATTTCATTAGTGATGACACCACTGTGAGAAATGTGTTTGTGCAAGAAGTTGTAGGTGGCTGCATACAGAACAGTAGACACTCAATTACCGTCTCCGTTCATATGGGCTGATCAGCTCCTGGCCTTCAACAGGGTTGCGCCAGCCCGGGTCATTTTTAATAACACTTGGACGTCAGTTCACAGCCATGAAGACAGTGGAGGGCCACAGGCTGCCAGCAGCAACCACATATTTTCAGCAACAATTCTCGTTAAAACAATTGTTTACATATAAATGTCAGTACCTACACCCAGTCTCTTGGATTTCTAATGAACCCACTGTTCAGTCCTTTGAAAACTCTTTTATATTTTTTATTTTTTTATTAACATATAATGTTAGCCCCAGGGATACATGTCTGTGAATCGCCAGGTTTACACACTTCACAGCACTCACCATAGCACATACCCTCCCCAATGTCCATAACCCCTATGTCCTCTCCCTACCCTCCCCCACAAACTTCAGTTTGTTTTGTGAGATTAAGAGTCTCTTATGGTGAAAACTCTTTTAAATGTGGATGTAAGGATTAACACTTTTTGAGGCTAGGTTATGGATACGAAGTCTGAGCATGAAAGACAATTAAAAATGGTTAAGTGTGTGCATGACATACCCACCTAGAAAAATAATTAAAATTGGCATTTCTAGGTAAAATGGCAGAGTGAAGATGAATCACAGAGCTTCCCTTTCCCAATCCTGAAAACAAAATGCAAGAAAGAAGCAAGAATTTTAATAACAAACGATTTGTCATCAACAAGCTAGGAATGATGAACAATCTCATATATAACATGTGATATGGCCTCGCCTGACTTCTCCTTCCCCCATCTCCCAGAAGCAGAACAGGAGTAAATAACAATCCCACCTCATCCCCGAATCACCATTTGGAGAGAAACAAATTGAAGATCGAGTAATAATCATAATATTGGTGATTGTAGTGATCTCCTTGGAAACAATAGTCCGGAGTCTTAGCTTTAACCTTCTGGGATGTCAATTAATCTCTCCAGGGTTTATATAAACCCAGGCTCCTGTTTTCCAGTAGAGAGAGATTTCTAACCTCATGGACCTTGTCATCTCTGAAAATGGAGTCACACACCCCCAGAGTTAACTTAGGAATCTATCTCCTGAAGTAACCGTTTGTCTGTCAAAAAGATAAGTTTTATTGGTCTTTCTTTTGATTTAGTGTATAAAGTTGTAAAATTTCATTTTGATTTTGTAGTCTTCTGCAGGCTACCTACATGCATGTACATTGATGAGTTTATGCAGTAATAAATCAGTTTTCTTTCTTTCTATATCAATTGTGGAGAGGTTGTTGACAGAAATTTTATTTCCCCAACTGATGAAACAGCGAACTCTCACTAAGTACTTACTATGTTGGCACATTCAGTTTTCTTATGAATGGTGAATAAATACTATTATTATTCTAATTTTACAAATGAGAAAACTGAATTAGGGTAAGGTAAAAATAATTGCCCCAAATCGTACAGCTAAGGAATGTAGGAATGGGAGTTAAAAACAAATATACTGACTTCTACTATCATGGCATTATGGCATTTCAGGAGATTGTTAAAAAAAAAAAGATAAGGAAAAGAAAAAAATGAAACAAAGCACCCCCACAAGCCAAAACCCTGACCATACTTGAGAACCACCTCTCCATGGGGAAGGCAGCATGAAACTTGAAAAGAGTCTCCCAGAAGTAGATTAGCTAAACAAGAAAGTGGAGTGACTTTTTAAAAATCCTAAAAGAGTAGATTCTCCAATAAAGAATTCTAAAAGGCACTGCTGAGATTTCTCAACCCACTATTTTTGCTGTCAGGCTACCAAAATGGAGAGAGAACAAAATACCTCATCCTCAATCCCTGGCTTGGACTGGAAGACAAATAAGGCTCAAAAAAAAGTAGGAAGAGTGACGCTGAGACTTCATTATTATTAAATCTGACAAATGGATGAATGAATCTTTCCCACAGAGTAAGAGCAAGATGCAAACAAATAACACAAAAGAGATGCAAGGAAACTATGTGTATCACAACAATTTGAGAAGGGAATATAACATGCAAAAGACTGATCAAGAAGCCAGTCTAGACCTCCCAGAGTGTCCTCCCCTCCATTCATTCATTCATTCATTCATTCATTTATATAGAGGTACTACTATGGTCTGAACATTTGTGTCACCTCCCTCAAACTGAAATCCTAATCCCAAAGGTGATGGTATTATGAAGTCGAGTCTTTGGGACGTAATTAAGTCATGGAAGTGGAAGGCCCTTATGAAAGTGACCCCTCCCCCCAAGAGCTTCCTCACATTTTCTACTGTGTGAGGACACAGGGAGAAGATGTCCAACTGCAAGCTTCACCAGGACCCCATAGTCCTGGCACCCTAATCTTAGACATTAATCTCCAGAGTTATGAGAAATAAATTTCTGTTGTTTATAAGCTCCCCAGTCTTGGGTATTTTGTTATAGCAGCTCAAATGGACTAAGACATGCAGTAAGAATATTTAACATAAGATCCAATACTTAACATAAGATCTTAGAAAATTTTAAATATAGTTTACCCTTGAAAAATGTAGGGGGTTAGGGGTGCCAACCCCTGGCACAGTTGAAAATCCACATATAACTTTTGACTCCCCAAAAACTTAGCTACTACTAATCTAATAGCCTAATGTTGACCAAAAGCCTTACTAATAAAGTTGATTAACATATGCTTTGTACATTATATGCCTTATATACTGTCTCCTTACAGTAACATAAGCTAGAGGAAAGAAAATGTTATTAAGAAAATCATAAGGAAGAGAAAATATATTTAGAGTACTATGTTGTATTTATCAAAAATATCTTCATATAAGTGGACCCACACAGGTCAGACCCATGGGGTTTAAGGGTTTATACTATATACAATATAGTTTATACAATACAGTAGTGTTAGTTACAAGCACTCTACATGGCAATGGGCTCACAAATGTACGCTTATTCCCAGACTCATGAAGTTCTATATGTTAAATACATATGGCTTTTTACATGTCAAACACATGACATGTCTTTTTTATGTGACAGAAATAGAAATCAGAAACTGCTGAGCTCATTGGTGCACTTGTACAAAAGTCATAAGTAAACTGACAATAAAACTGACAATACATACTGGCTAGAGATTTATACTATTTCTTAGGTAAGACTGGGGATGGGTTCACATCCTATAATCACATATCACATGCAACAATATTTCTTCAGAAAAACTTACCAATATTCACCCTCAGAAAATACAGATGATAAATAATGTTTTATTGTTCATGTCAGAATATTCTGCCAAATAATATTGGTTTAAAATCACACAAACATATTCACACACCCCTTTTCATTTTTTTTTTTTTAAAGATTTTATTTATTTGACAGACAGAGATCACAAGTAGGCAGAGAGGCAGGCAGAGAGAGAGGGGGAAGTGGGCTACCTGCTGTGAGCAGAGAGCCCGATGCGGGGCTGGATCCCAGGACCCTGGGATCATGACCTGAGCTGAAGGCAGAGACTTTAACCCACTGAGCCACCCAGGTGCCCCCCCTTTTCATTTTCTAAGCTTTTGAATTTCAGAATTATGGATAAAGGCAACAGATACAGATCTCAACCTGATAATGAAACTCCCTGTTTAAAAAAGTATTGATGGCAAAATACAATTAATCAAAGATGAATTAAAATAAAGAATTCAAGAAAAATAAAAGTAGCTGTGGTAAAAGATTATAAATTCCATAAACCTTAATAATATAAAAATGAGAATTATGTGACTATATAAGTATTAACCAAAGAAAATTCTTTGAGTAAGAAGAAAGAAAGAAAGAAAGCAAGCGAGAGAGGGAGGGAGGGAGGAAGGTAGGTAATGGAAAATGGAAACTGTCTTAGTCTATTCAGGCAGCTATATTGGAATAGCCATGGATAGACTGGATGACTGGGAAGTTCAGGGTGAGGGCATTGGCAGATTTGGTCTCTGGTGAGGACTGAATTCCTAGTTCACATTTTCTTGCTATGTGCTCCCTTGGTGGAAAGGGTGAGGGAACTCTCTGGGATTTCTTTCATGAGGCCACCAATCCCATTCATGAAGGCTCCAGCTCCATGACTTAATCACCTGCCAGAGGTCGCGCCTCCACACACCATGCGTCATGAGCACGCCATGAAGGCACACACAAGCTGTGTCTTTCGCAGTGTGGCTTCATTCAGTCATTAGGCAAGGTTAACATAATTACGAAGCAGGTTCAAGATTCCAAACTCAATGACATTTTACTGTGTGGTTCACTTGGCTTCTTACCAGGCACACAAAGCAGAATACAAGTCACACAACAAAGATACCCAGGGGGTAGCAAGTGAACAAACCAAACCGAAGAGAGTCTCAGGCGCGCAGTTGAGATACGACCTCTGTCCAGTCTGGCTCAGCTCTTGGCACTCACTGCTTATCACCTTCAAGCAGTGAAAGATCTCGGTTCTGTTCAGAGATCAGTCGGGCAGACTCTTTGGTGGCAGCTGCCTTTTTTAAGTGGTCAGGCATAGAGTGTCAGTGTCTGAAGAGTCTGATAGTTCGCTGCAGAAATCCTCCCTTTTTAAAGGGATTTAATCAGTCTTGGGCCCCTGTGGACCTCCTCTGCTGCTCTTGCTGTTAGTTCTGGGGTGTCATCAGCTGAGGCTGGTCCCGGCGGCATTTTGTAGCGGCAATATCCTAAACTGCCTGCGTTATTGCCTCACAGAGACCCTTGCCTGACATGAGTGATTCCATCTTGCTCTCTACACCATGATCCTGGGGACGAGGTTTCCACACATGAATTTCGTGGGAATACAAACATTCAGTCTATAGCAGAAACCAAAAAACACAGTAGTGAAGTAAAATAAAATAAAATTGTAGAAATGAGTACAAATGTTTTTGTAATCAAAATAGTGTGAATAAGCTTGTGTTAAGTGTCACGATTAAAGAGAAAGATTCTCATATTGTTTGGAAAAATATCCAGTTTTGAGGTCTTCACAAAGCGAGACATCTAACAAGACCTAACACCTAACGGCACAAATAAAATAAATACATCAACAGAGTAAGACAAACCATATAGGATTTTTTTGAAGAGATATACCAGGCATCAAATATTTAAAGCAAAAACTGAAAGGAACAAGAGGAGACATTTTTAAAATAGAAAATGATAGTGAAAGATTTTTAGGTTTTATTTTCAAAAATCGACAGATTATGAGACAAAAATTAAGTTACAGCGCATATATAGAAATAGAGATCTACATGTCCATATTTCTATGTATCTGTATTTCATAAATGTTAAATACACCTTCTTTTTAAACAGACATGGACTGTTCACTAAAAGCAAGCACTTGGTAAGCTACAAGAAAATTTCTATAATTTCTAAAATGCAAAATTCACAGAAGCCACCTTCCACAAGTAATAAAAAGAGAAAGGCAGTAAAAGGAAATTAAAAAGAAAAAAAACTCTACCCAATTGAAAAGTTAAAAACTCTCTACTAAATAACTTTGGCATTGAATAAATGCTAATCAAAGTTAAAATATTTGAAAAAATTTTTTTAAGATTTTATTTATTTATTTGACAGAGATCACAAGTAGGCAGAGAGGCAGGCAGAGAGAGAGGAAGGGAAGCAGGCTCCCTGCTGAGCAGAAAGCCCAATGCGGGACTCAATCCCATGACTCTGGGATCATGACCTGAGCCAAAGGCAGAGGCTTTAACCCACTGAGCCACCCAGGCACCCTGAAATAAGTTTTATTTCAACTTACTGTTCAACATATCAAAGCCAATTGACATGGGGGAAAAAAAAGTCTTCAGTAGGAAAGGTAGAACATTAATACATATGTGAGAATATGAGAAAGACAAAATAATTGAACAATTTCTCAGTCAATAAACTAGAAAAATACCAATAAATGGAATACTAAAAGAATAAAATAAAAGCAGTAAAGAAAAGTGAAGGCAGAAAATTATGAATCAAAAAGAATAATTTATTAATAGACTTGATGACATACCTGAAAACCAGCCCTAATACACGTAAGTAAGTAATTATGTAATTAAATTAGTTTGGAATGCTGATCAAGAAAACAGAAAAAGCACACATATACAGTATCAAGAATCAGAAGAACATAAATGGTTATAGAGAGTTTTGTTTTATTTTTCCTTGTGACAGTTATGATATGAAACTTTATGCCAGTAAATTTGAGAGTCTAAATGAAAAGGATAATTTTATTAAATTATCCGTAAAAGTTGACTCAAGAAAAAGTGGAAACTCTGAACAATATCAAAGATGTGAAAGTGTTGTTGCTACATTACCTTAAAACAGAAGCATCAGCCTGCAGTGTTTAACAGTGAGGATTATCAATCAGCCTGCATACATAGAAATTGCTTCACAGCAAGAAAAAGTGGAAACGTCCCCAGTGCATTGTTTAATGCCAACCATAGGGGCACCTGGGCAGCTTAGTCTTAAAGGTCCTCCTTAAACTCAAATCCTGATCCTAGGTCCTGGGATTGAGCCCCGCATCCTGCTCCCTGCTGGGCAGGAAGCCTGCTTCTCCCTCTACCACTCCCCCTGCTCTCTCTGTCAAATAAATATAAAAATTTAAATAAATAAATAAGGCCAGTATAACTGTGATTCCAAGAACGACACAGAAGGACAAGCTAGAGGCTCTTCTTACTTGAATATTGTAATTAAAATTTGATAAAATATCAGCATAATGGATCTGGCTGTACCATGTATATGTAAGGAAGACTATACATGGACTATGGGTTTTATCCCAGGAAAGCAGCAATTATGGACATCAACAAAGTTGTTAATGTAACTAATAAGGCTTAGCAGTAAGAGGAGAAAAATATTTCAAAAAGACTAATAAAATTAAACTTACATAAAAAAATAGAAAGCACCAGCTAAGGGAAATTCTCTACTTTGCTAAGTGGTGCATAGCAGAAAACTCAGCAGACATTAAAAGTAATGGTAAAATTGTAGGATCTTTACCATTGCATCCAGAAACAATTTCTATTTTTTATTGTTAGAATTTTCTGATGAAGGTATATTAGTTGTGTAATTAAAAATAACTTTTAAAACTGATTTAAAATTATTGCAGAAGGATAGAAAAAAATATTTCATGCAAATGGAAATCAAAAGAAAGCTAGGGTAGCTATACTTATATCAATCAAAATAGATTTTAAAATAAAAACTAGTAGGGGGGAGGGAGTCAAGATGGCGGAGTAGCAGGCTGAGACTACATCAGGTAGCGGGAGATCAGCTAGATAGCTTATCTAAAGATTGCAAACACCTACAAATCCAATGGGAGATCGAAGAGAAGAAGAACAGCAATTCTAGAAACAGAAAATCAACCACTTTCTGAAAGGTAGGACTGGCGGAGAAGTGAATCCAAAGCGACCAGAAGATAGACCGCGGGGGGAGGGGCCGGCTCCCAGCAAGCGGCGGAGCAACGGAGCACAAAATCGGGACTTTTAAAAGTCTGTTCCGCTGAGGGACATCGCTCCAGAGGCTTAACCGGGGTGAAGCCCATGCAGGGTCAGCGTGGCCGCAGGTCCCGCAGGGTCACAGACGGATCGGGGGTGTATGAGTGTCGCAGAGCTTACAGGTATTAAAACGGGGAAGCCGGCTACAGAGACAGAGCCGAGGAGTGAGCTCTAAGCTCGGGGTTACCTTGAACCGGTCACAGGCTCGGTCAGCTCGGAGCGCGGCCGGAGGCCAGGGCGACGGGAGTAATTGGGCACTGTTCTCTGAGGGCGCACTGAGGAGTGGGGCCCCGGGCTCTTGGCTCCTCCGGGCCAGAGATTGGGAGGCCGCCATCTTCATTCCCGCCCTCCGGAACTCTACGGAAAGCGCTCAAGGAACAAAATCTCCTGAAAGCAAACCCGAGCGGATTACTCAGACCGGCCTGGGTAAGGGCAGTGCAACTCTGCCTGGGGCAAAGACTCTTGAGAATCACTACAACAGGCCCCTCCCCCAGAAGATCAACAAGAAACCCAGCCAGGACCAAGTTCACCTACCAAGGACAGCAATTTCAATACCAAGGAGAGCAGCGGAATTCCAGAGGAGGAGAAAGCAAAGCACGGAATCATGGCTTTCTCCCAATGATTCTTTAGCCTTGCAGTTAATTTAATTTTTTTTTTCTTTTTCAATTTTTTTTCTTCTTCTGCTAAATTTTTTTAACTTTTACCCTTTTCTTTTTTAACGTTTTTTAACTAGTTTATCTAAAATATATATATATTTTTTTCCTTTTTATATTTTTTCTTTATTGGTTTTCTTTTTTTAATTGTTTCTCTTTTTTTTTCTTTTTTTTCTTTCTGAACCTATTTTTATCCCCTTCCTCCCCCCTCACGATTTTGGATCTCTTCTGATTTGGCTAAAGCATATTTTCCTGGGGTTGTTGCCACCCTTTTAGTATTTTACTTGCTCCTTCATATACTCTTATCTGGACAAAATGACAAGGCAGAAAAATTCACCACAAAAAAAAGAACAAGAGGCAGTACCAAAGGCTAGGGACCTAATCAATACAGACATAGGTAATATGTCAGATCTAGAGTTCAGAATGACGATTCTCAAGGTTCTAGCTGGGCTTGAAAAAGGCATGGAAGATATTAGAGAAACCCTCTCGGGAGATAAAAGCCCTTTCTGGAGAAATAAAAGAACTAAAATCTAACCAAGTTGAAATCAAAAAAGCTATTAATGAGGTGCAATAAAAAATGGAGGCTCTCACTGCTAGGATAAATGAGGCAGAAGAAAGAATTAGCGATATAGAAGACCAAATGACAGAGAATAAAGAAGCTGAGCAAAAGAGGGACAAACAGCTACTGGACCACAAGGGGAGAATTCGAGAGATAAGTGACACCATAAGACGAAACAACATTAGAATAATTGGGATTCCAGAAGAAGAGGAAACAGAGAGGGGAGCAGAAGGTATATTGGAGAGAATTATTGGAGAGAATTTCCCCAATATGGCAAAGGGAACAAGCATCAAAATCCAGGAGGTTCAGAGAACCCCCCTCAAAATCAATAAGAATAGGTCCACACCCCGTCACCTAATAGTAAAATTTACAAGTCTTAGTGACAAAGAGAAGATCCTGAAAGCAACCCGGGAAAAGAAGTCTGTAACGTACAATGGTAAAAATATTAGATTGCCAGCAGACTTATCCACAGAGACCTGGCAGGCCAGAAAGAGCTGGCAAGATATATTCAGAGTACTAAACGAGAAAAACATGCAGCCAAGAATACTATATCCAGCTAGGCTATCATTGAAAATAGAAGGAGAGATTAAAAGCTTCCAGGACAAACAAAAACTGAAAGAATTTGCAAATACCAAACCAGCTCTACGGGAAATATTGAAAGGGGTCCTCTAAGCAAAGAGAGACCCTAAAAGTAGTAGATCAGAAAGGAACAGAGACAATATACAATAACAGTCACCTTACAGGCAATACAATGGCACTAAATTCATATCTCTCAATACTTACCCTGAATGTGAATGGGCTAAATGCCCCAATCAAAAGACACAGGGTATCAGAATGGATAAAAAAACAAAACCCATCTATATGTTGCCTACAAGAAACTCATCTTAAACCCGAAGTCACCTCCAGATTTAAAGTGAGGGGGTGGAAAAGAATTTACCATGCTAATGGACATCAGAAAAAAGCAGGAGTGGCAATCCTTATATCAGATCAATTAGATTTTAAGCCAAAGACTATAATAAGAGATGAGGAAGGACACTATATCATACTCAAAGGAACTACCCAACAAGAAGATCTAACAATTTTAAATATCTATGCCCCTAACGTGGGAGCAGCCAACTATATAAACCAATTAATAACAAAATCAAAGAAACACATCAACAATAATACAATAATAGTAGGGGACTTTAACACTCCCCTCACTGAAATGGACAGATCATCCAAGCAAAAGATCAACAAGGAAATAAAGGCCTTAAATGACACACTGGACCAGATGGACATCACAGATATATTCAGAACATTTCATCCCAAAGCAACAGAATACACATTCTTCTCTAGTGCACATGGAACATTCTCCAGAATAGACCACATTCTCGGTCCTAAATCAGGTCTCAACCATTATCAAAAGATTGGAATCATTCCCTGCATATTTTCAGACCACAATGCTCTGAAGCTAGAACTCAATCACAAGAGGAAATTTGGAAAGAACGCAATTACATGGAGACTAAACAGCATCCTTCTAAAGAATGAATGGGTCAACCAGGAAATTAAAGAAGAATTGAAAAAATTCATGGAAACAAATGATAATGAAAACACAACGGTTCAAAATCTGTGGGACACAACAAAGGCAGTCCTGAGAGGAAAATATATAGTGGTACAAGCCTTTCTCAAGAAACAAGAAAGGTCTCAGGTACACAACCTAACCCTACACCTAAAGGAGCTGGAGAAAGAACAAGAAAGAAACCCTAAACCCAACAGGAGAAGAGAAATCATAAAGATCAGAGCAGAAATCAATGAAATAGAAACAAACAAACAAAAAAAAAAAACAATAGAACAAATCAACAAAACTAGGAGCTGGTTCTTTGAAAGAATTAATAAGATTGATAAACCCCGGGCCAGACTTATCAAAAAGAAAAGAGAAAGGACCCAAATAAATAAAATCATGAATGAAAGAGGAGAGATCACAACTAACACCAAAGAAATATAGACAATTATAAGAACATACTATGAGCAACTCTACGCCAACAAATTTGACAATCTGGAAGAAATGGATGCATTCCTAGAGACATATAAACTACCACAACTGAACCAGGAAGAAATAGAAAGCCTGAACAGACCCATAACCAGTAAGGAGATTGAAACAGTCATCAAAGATCTCCAAACAAAAGCCCAGGGCCAGACGGCTTCCCGGGGGAATTCTACCAAACATTTAAAGAAGAACTAATTCCTATTCTCCTGAAACTGTTCCAAAAAATAGAAATGGAAGGAAAACGTCCAAACTCATTTTATGAGGCCAGCATCACCTTGATCCCAAAACCAGACAAGGATCCCATCAAAAAAGAGAACTACAGACCAATATCCTTGATGAACACAGATGCAAAAATTCTCGCCAAAATACTAGCCAATAGGATTCAACAGTACATTAAAAGGATTATTCACCACGACCAAGTGGGATTTATTCCAGGGCTGCAAGGTTGGTTCAACATCCGCAAATCAATCCATGTGATACAACACATTAATAAAAGAAAGAACAAGAACCATATGATACTCTCCATAGATGCTGAAAAAGCATTTGACAAAGTACAGCATCCCTTCTTGATCAAAACTCTTCAAAGTGTAGGGATAGAGGGCTAATACCTCAATATTATCAAAGCCATCTATGAAAAACCCACCGCAAATATCATTCTCAATGGGGAAAAACTAAAAGCTTTTCTGCTAAGGTCAGGAACACGGCTGGGATGTCCATTATCACCGCTGCTATTCAACATAGTACTAGAAGTCCTAGAAGTCCTAGCCTCAGCAATCAGACAACAAAAGGAAATTAAAGGCATCGAAATCGTCAAAGAAGAAGTCAAACTATCACTCTTCGCAGATGATATGATACTATATGTGGAAAACCCAAAAGACTCCACTCCAAAACTGCTAGAACTTGTACAGGAATTCAGTAAAGTGTCAGGATATAAAATCAATGCACAGAAATCAGTTGCATTTCTCTACACCAACAACAAGACAGAAGAAAGAGAAATTAAGGAGTTAATCCCATTTACAATTGCACCCAAAACTATAAGATACCTAGGAATAAACCTAAACCAAAGAGGCTAAGAAAACTATAAAGTACTCATGAAAGAAATTGAGGAAGACACAAAGAAGTGGAAAAATGTTCCATGCTCCTGGACTGGAAGAATAAATATTGTGAAAATGTCTATGCTACCTAAAGCAATCTACACATTTAATGCAATTCCTATCAAAGTACCATCCATTTTTTTCAAAGAAATGGAACAAATAATCCTAAAATTTATATGGAACCAGAAAAGACCTCGAATAGCCAAAGCAATATTGAAAAAGAAAGCCAAAGTTGGTGGCATCACAATTCCGGACTTCAAGCTCTATTACAAAGCTGTCATCATCAAGACAGCATGGTACTGGCACAAAAATAGACACATAGATCAATGGAACAGAATAGAGAGCCCAGAAATAGACCCTCAACTCTATGGTCAACTAATCTTCGACAAAGCAGGAAAGAATGTCCAATGGAAAAAAGACAGCCTCTTCAATAAATGGTGTTGAGAAAATTGGACAGCCACATGCAGAAAAATGAAATTGGATAATTTCCTTACACCACACACGAAAATAGACTCAAAATGGATGAAGGACCTCAATGTGAGAAAGGAATCCATCAAAATCCTTGAGGAGAACACAGGGAGCAACCTCTTCGACCTCAGCCGCAGCAACATCTTCCTAGGAACATCGCCAAAGGCAAGGGAAGTGAGGGCAAAAATGAACTATTGGGATTTTATCAAGATCAAAAGCTTTTGCACAGCAAAGGAAACAGTTAACAAAACCAAAAGACAACTGACAGAATGGGAGAAGATATTTGCAAATGACATATCAGATAAAGGGCTAGTGTCCAAAATCTATAAAGAACTTAGCAAACTCAACACCCAAAGAACAAATAATCCAATCAAGAAATGGGCAGAGGACATGAACAGACATTTCTGCAAAGAAGACATCCAGATGGCCAACAGACACATGAAAAAGTCCTCCACGTCACTCGGCATCAGGGAAATACAAATCAAAACCACAATGAGATATCACCTCACACCAGTCAGGAAGGCTAAAATTAACAAGTCAGGAAATGACAGATGCTGGCGAAGATGCGGAGAAAGGGGAACCCTCCTACACTGTTGGTGGGGATGCAAGCTGGTGCAACCACTCTGGAAAACAGCAGGGAGCTTCCTCAAAATGTTGAAAATAGAACTACCCTATGACCCAGCAATTGCACTGCTGGGTATTTACTCTAAAGATACAAATGTAGTGATCCGAAGGGGCACGTGCACCCGAATGTTTATAGCAGCAATGTCTACAATAGCCAAACTATGGAAAGAACCTAGATGTCCATCAACAGACGAATGGATAAAGAAGATGTGGTATATATACACTATGGAATACTATGCAGCCATCAAAAGAAATGAAATCTTGCCATTTGCGACGACGTGGATGGAACTAGAGGGTATCATGCTTAGCGAAATAAGTCAATCGGAGAAAGACAACTATCATATGATCTCCCTGATATGAGGGAGAGGAGATGCAACATGGGGGGTTAAGGGGGTAGGAGAAGAGTAAATGAAACAAGATGGGATTGGGAGGGAGACAAACCATAAGTGACTCTTAATCTCACAAAACAAACTGAGGGTTGATGGGGGGAGGGGGGTTGGGAGAGGGTGGGTCGGATTATGGACATTGGGGAGGGTATGTGCTATGGTGAGTGCTGTGAAGTGTGTAAACCTGGTGATTCACAGACCTGTACCCCTGGGGATAAAAATATATTATATGTTTATAAAAAATAAAATTTAAAAAAAAATTAAAAATTAAAATAAAAACTAGTAAGAGAAAAATATGTGCATTATGTAATGATAAAGGGGTCAAAGCAACAAGAAGTTAACACTAGAAATAATGGAAATATACTGACATTAATATTGGTTGGTTTTGTGTTTAGACTAGCTAATTATTTGGTTTTCTTTGTGTTTAGATGAATTATTCTCTAATTAGCTAACTAGACTTGCTAATTACTCCCTTGCTTATTAAACTGTAAGAAATACTTTTCACTATTTAAAATAAATCAAATAATTATAAGATAGCCATATTAAATTATATATTTTTGAAAAATCACAATATTGGAAATAAATGAGCCCAAATTTAACAACTAATAATAGATATTCTTCTGCACTCTTATGTACTAATCCCTGAAAGAGAAAAGAAATCGAGGAATAAAAATGCAGATTAAAAAAAATAGACATAGATTACATAGCATACATGAAGACATAGAGCTAATAAATGCCAGTACCACTGTTGGCCCCAAAACTCATGCATTCACAAAGTTAAGAATCTTGTGCTTGTTACCTTGTATCCTTAAAGAAGTCATTCAACTACACCATGCTAAATGTCTTAAATTACAACATGAGAAAAAATGTTTAGATTTTTGGTAGCTAATTCCTCTAGGTACTTTTAAAAGTTAAATTTAAAAAGTTAATTGCACAGGAAAAGACACTCTTACTGGTGGCTCTGTTCTGAATACAGAGGAATAGATGGATTTTTTCCTAACTAAAATGTTAGTTAATTTTTTAGCCCTAGAAGCAGATCTGAAATGGAAACACACACACACACACACATACACACACACACAGTAAATAGCTATTTTAATGATTGTGTGCTTTCGTTCCAAAGGGTATGTGTTAACAGATATTTTTATATTTTTATTTTTAATAGAAAGACAATGACACTCATTTATTTTCTAAATACTAAGAATATCCTTCAACCAAATAGTGAATTTCTTACACTTTCATGGAGTTTATATTAGTTTTTCCTCATCCAATTTGCTGTATCTTGGCTGGTTGTTTTCAATAGTGAAAACCATCATTACTAACATGCAACTTCCTTCTCTTAGTCTAAAGTAATTTTAGTTTTTATAAAATATTTATCCTGAAGTTTGAAGGTTTCCATTTTCTAGTCTAGAGAATATAACTTTTTAATAGGAACATAGAAACATAATGAGTCTTAGTCTCCTGGGCTCCCTGCCTACTCTGAAAATACAATGTTATAATTTAATGTCCCTGAAAGCCTTTCATTGTGTGAGTAAGGATTTCATTCTCTTCCAGTGAGAACTAAGACAGAAGGTGAGTGTTCTTGGGCCTTAGGAACCCTCAGGAAGAGGACAAGTGATAGCAGGAGTCTTCTAACCGACAAACACTTGGTTATGCTGAAGAATGTCCTCTGATCCAGATAGCACCTGGACACTGAGGACATAAGCCTGCTTCAGTCACAGTGTCCAGAAAGCTGGAGGCTGTGTCCCACCAGTTCCACGGCCACTGCCTGATTTCACTGACATAAAACAGGCTGGTTAGAGAAAAATCAGAATACGTCTCTTTACAGTGATGGCTGTCTTTCTCCATTTCTCTGTTTGTGGTTTCATTGGCATCAACAATCTGATGCTCTTTTGATACAGTTGCTACAGAATATAGTCAATTTCTTTTCACCTGACGTAGGGGCTAAATTACTAAAAAGCGGATGAGTTGGAAACCTCACTACTTTTTAATCACCATTTCTACCTAAGAACGGACAATAGCTAAAATTCATAATCCAAAATCGATGGTTTCTTTTAGACCTAATGTTCTCAATGGTTCTAAACACTTAAAAAGTAATTCCAACCCATTTTTGCTATTGTTTCTTCCCATATCCTTATTATGATTTACCAGCCATACAAGGCAATTAAAAGCCAGAATGGTTTGAAGCACAGGTTTGCTCTATATTTTCTTTCTATTCCACAGGCAAAAAGCAATTATTTATAATTTTCTAGGTAAGAATGGAGAAATCAAGCTACTTTCCTAATTACTCTGTTCTCGTGGTTGGAAGAACTTCTCTATTCCCTCTTCCATTATGGACTGCTATAATAGTAAGATGATACCCCTAAGGTTTCAAATCTGAAATCAGCACTCTTGCCAGGACACACATTGCATTTGGAGCTTCATTTATTTTTAATTCCCACAGTTTCCTCATCTCACAGAACACTTTTGGGCCGCCTTTGTACACCATCCAGCATGAAATGTAATTTACCCTTAGTTGGCTTAAGGGAAACATAACTGAGAAGGTCCATCCAAAATAAGATATTATATACCTCCTTCAAAAATTTTCAAACACTCGGGATCTCTGCATTGCCTCGCAAACCCGACGTTTCTTTTAGGATTCGGAAGCATGATACAGAAATGTCATAATCTTCCAGCAATTTAATAAAAGGAATTGGGGGCTTACAGTATGGTTGAACAGCTCAGAGGCAGGGCCTTAAGAGTACCTTCCACAGGCACGCGGGCCAACTGGCTTACCAGGAAAGTGCGGGCAATCAGGGTGGAGGGAAATTGAGAGCCATCCATGGAACGCAGCACTCCAGCAAGGACAAGCTGCTGCTATCCTCCGCTTGGCACACTGTCTGCTGCTTGGCGTCCATGAAGCCAGAGGCTGGAAAGTCGGATATGACTGCAGAAAAATTCCACAATTCCAAATGTCCCACAAATGCATCAAAAATGGTAGAACCTAATCTTCCATCAGAATCGTAGCTACTTGGTGGAGCAGGAAACAGGATATTTCACTTTCTACCCTCTACTGTACAGGAACGCACAATAGAAAGAGATTCTTGTGGATGCTAAGAGCCAATCCACCTCCTATACTATATAACCCAAACAAACTCCTCCAAGTGTGGTGTTCAAAGTCTTCTGTGAACTTTTCTTAAGCCATCTTTCCAAATTTATCTCCTGCCCATTGTATCTTTTTATAACATACAGGCAGGGCAAACTGAAGTTCTTTGAAAGTTCTCCTGAATATACTGCAAAATCTCCTATTTCTGTGCCTTTGATTACCATTTTTCCCTTTCTTAAGTCCCAAACCTACCATTTCTTTTGTGCAAAATTTCTTCCTCATCGCTATCTTAAAGCCTTATTTTCCATAGATTAGTGACCTTTGAAAGTAGTGTTTCTGATAATCTTAGTCTTCTTGCTATAATTTTAGAATAGTGTCACAAACACAAGAACTCTGCAAACATCTGAAAAGATATAATAAAAGCAATTTTATAATTTTATACCAATATTTCCCTTCACTTACACCTTATGGATTGAACTTCACTATTAATAAACAATGCAACTCCTAAGGAATTAATTTTCAAAGTTTCCTCAAGGTTCAGAACATTTTATTCAAACCACAAATTTACCCAAATGACTACCTGGCTTAAAAGTTTTCCTGACTTGAATCAGGTGAGGGCCATATAATTTTTTTTAATTTTTTTTTTTAATTTATTTGACAGAGATCACAAGTAGGCAGAGAGGCAGGCAGAGAGAGAGGAAGGGAAGCAGGCTCCCTGCTGAGCAGAGAGCCCGATATGGGACTCGATCCCAGGACCCTGGGATCATGACCTGAGCCGAAGGCAGAGGGAGGGCCATATAATTTATATGGGCACCTATGTTTCCCACCTCAAACACACACACAAACGTACACACACACAGCATGGAACTCTCTTAGTTCTACTCAAAGTACAGTTTGAAAGTTGCTTTCTTAGGTGCATTCCTCTCCTCTCCTCGTGTGTGTGTGTGTGTGTGTGTGTGTGTGTATGTGTGTGTGTGTGTGTGTTTATGTAAGAGAGAGAGTGTGTGTGTTCACATGTAAGTATTCTTGAAGACACACTGACAACTGGGGTCATTTGTGGAATTATTACCTAACTGGATTCACAAGATGCTATACAAAAAAATTAAGACTCAGATCTAGTTATTTTACTTCCCTATATTCTTAGCTAAACAGTCTCAAAACTTTGGTTGTTGGAGATAGAAGATGGATAAATAGAAATATAAATAAGCCATACAGAAAGGAAGAGAAGAAGAAAGAGATGGAGAGAATGAGGAAAAGTAAATGGATGTGGGGATTACTGGAATGAGAGGATGATGCTTTCTACACATAAAAAAAGAAAAAAAAAAAGAAGAAAGAAAATATGATGCGAGACCTCATCAAGAAATTTTCAGAATCTCTTCAAGGTCATTCCCCTGGGCTGGGTTAATTACTTCTTTTGTTTCTCTGGAAGTGTTTTGAATATTTTTATAATTTAGAACCATTAAATAGTTCATAGAAATGAAATAATTTAATTTTCTTTTATGTACTAATAAAGAAAATATTCCATACAAAAGGTAAACCATTATTTCTACTCTCCATCATATTCAAAAGGCAGGCTATTCCAAGTTTGATACCTCTCTTCTCTCACCTACAACACAGGTTTATTACATTCTACTGAAACATTGTATGTAATAGAACGCTACTACAGATAGATATTATTGGGATTTAGAAAATCAGACAAAATACAATGTTTATAGCCTAGACCACTAGATTCCATATGTTCTTTTACTAAGAAAAATTCTGTTAATGTTATGCCTTATTTATAGCAGTCACATTTTATTTTTGATATTTCTGTTCCCACCACATAATACATTATGGTTCCATATGGTCACAGCATTCTTCTCAAACTGTCTTACCTTTTGATATATTGGAGACATTTTTGTCATATATCTTTTTTTCCTAAAAAACAAATATTTCACCAAATTGAAATTGCTCCTTTCTGAAATATTATATTGGTTGTGATTTGCAGAAAGCAAACTTGAAGACAGTCCGTTTTGCAGGATTTTACAGAAATATAATTTCTCTTTGCTATTACTTTACTTAGTTGCAAAATGTAGAAAACCAATAACTGTGGTATTGTATTCTTGCCAAGTGTAGTTGGGTTATCAGGTGGTTATAGTAGATTTACAAATCGAAAGTGCCTTCTTTTCCATTCCCTGACCAACTACTGATTCATCATTTGACCTTGGAAAATCAATTGGCCTCCTCATACCTCAGTTCAACTGGAGAATTAGGTAAAAATTAGAATTTTGCAGATAGCTAGGTGTTGCATCTCATCTTAACTATCTAGAAATTGCACATAGTTTTATTTCTTTTGCTATGCAAAAAGTTGATAATGATTAAAAGATATTTCTGCTTCAATAAGTATACATTGTCTTATTATTAAAACATTGCTTACAACTAAGGCTTTTTAAAAGCATGTGAATAACTATTGCATTAAATTTAAATAATGAGTGACTATGTTAACCTAGAATATTAATCTTTAACACAAACATGAGTGCATTAAAATATTTACATAAAATATATCTTTACATATATACCATATATATTATGTATATAGTTGTAAATAAGTGTGTATATATGTACACACTGAGCTGCAAATTCGCCTATGGCTATGAACTTTGATTCATTTCTGCATTCCCTGAACCTAGCTCATCACCTGTGACCTAGCAGGTTCTTAATAAATGTTTGTTGGATGAATGAGTGGACAAAAATGTCTTGACTTATTGCATCTGCAATTATGTAAATAATGCCTGGCTTGAATATGAAAAGGAAAGGTACAGTTATGTTAAAAAGAAAGTCTTCAGTACATCTTCATACTGAAGGAACATAGAGGAATGTTACCTGGAGGAGAGAGCATCGGAGGGAGAAAATATAGCAAGGACTGTTTACCATGTCAAAGTGGTCATCCCTGGCCCCACCTCAACTTCCACTTCTCTCTCAAAACTCCATATATCCATCTCTTATAGGTGCTATTCACTAAGCACTTAAAGAATTAGCGATGAATTTTGTTTAACTATAAGGACTTGAGTTCATATTACTGTTTATGGGTAGATCAAGCTAATCAACTGACATAATAACTGTCTTCCACTCTTTATGTGAGATGCAGAGTATGAACTTAACAAATCTAGGGAAAGACCGAGCATATCATATAGAATTTACATTTCCTGAAATCAACCAAGAAAATTTAAAGACAGGTATTTAATATACACCAAATTAGTTACTAGTCCATGTCAAAATAACTGAAGCTTTTGACCCATTCATTTGGATCAGTAAGGAAAACAATTCATTCTCACCATTTATTTTGCTGAACAACAGAATAAATAGTCCAACTCAACAGCCCATATTTGTGGGTCTTCAATATTGTATGGCCACTGACTCCATTGAGACGATACCAAAGCTCTGGACCCACTCCCAGAAAAATGTGTGGCTTCATGTACACCACATAGTTTCAGGATATTCTGGAACATATTAAAGCTAGATCTCAATGTAAGAATCCCCACTGCTGAGCAGAAGATACAGAATCCTTCTTACCCACTTCTCATTTTTTCATGTCAAGCAACAACTTCTAAAGTGACACTACTGGCCTTTTTATTCACTCCTTTGTTTATCCTTAGCCCAATGTGGGAAAAATATTAGCTGTTTGATTGCTGGTGACATCCATCAACCCATGCTTTTAACTTGGGTGGGGGGGTGGTAATCTAGTCAAACTCTGCAGAAACTGAGTAATTGGCTTTTTTGCTGCTCCCTTTTCCCAAGCCTCTGTGAGGCAACAATTCACGATACATGCGTCTGGTCTGCAAACTCATCTTTAATCTCAGATGTATTATGCCAATGAGTAACATAAAAAAGGTAAAAGGATGAGTGTGCTGGTGTAGGCAGGACACGGTGGAAAGCCTGTTTGACCAAAGATCAAAGCTTTTCCCTTTAAACAACTGTATCAGTAATAAAGCTCAATCAGTTACAAACTTGGGAATTTTAGACTTGATATGTTATTGATTAAGCTCTTGTTACCTTAACACTGGTCATATATGGACACATCTACATGGCAGAATAAAAGGAAGAACTTGGAACAAGTTATAGCTAATTTATGATATTTGGTGAGACAGTCTGTTCAAAATTTGTAAAACTCTTTTGTTTTAAACTCAAGCCATTATATTCTGTTGTACCCAAAAATCACAAAAAAGAAAAACTAATTCATTTTCCATCGATGGTACCTATAAAATTACACAGTATAAAGCAAGATGATACTTTAAAGTTTATCTAGTTAAAATATTTATTTACAGATAAGTGAAAAAAAATATGTATTATATTATATGGATAGATAAGTACCAGTCCTAGAATTCAGGTTTAATGCATCTCAGTTGTGTTTTCTTTATTGTCGTTAAACACTTCTTTAGTTTCACACAAACAAATAGTGTAGAAGAGAGACTCGGGTTGTATAAATATTACTGTCCTATTCAGCTTGGGCTGCTATAGCAAAATACCATGAACTTATACAATAGACATTTATTTCTCACAGTTAAGGAGGCTGGAGAGTCCAAGATCAAGATGCTGTCAGAGTGGGCTCATGGCAATCTCAGCTCATGGTGAGAATCCTCCTCCTTATTTGTACTGTAGACAGCCACTTTCTCATTGTGTGCATGTGGAGAGAGAGAGAGATTTCTCTCACTTTCTTTCCTTATAAAGGCACTAATCCCATCATGGTCGTGGTGGGGCAGTTTATAAACCTAATTACCACCTAAAAACCCCACCTCCCAACATCACATTGAGGGTTAGGTTTCCAACATATAAATTTGGGAGGGACAGAAACATTCAGTCTATAACAATTACCCAATTTTATTACACACACACACACACACACACACACACACACACATACACACACACAATTCCTTTCAGTTCCCTTTATTGTTGATGTTTTGTGACTAAGATCTTATAGACATTAGAGAGTAAACAATCAAAAAAACTGCTATGTGTAGAAGTTTGGCAGTTAAAAGAATAAAGTCCTAAGCATCTATCTCCTGCCTTATCTTTAAATTTTTCTCCCTGTTTTCCTACTATACCTAACCTTTAAAATTGACCATTTAAATAGATATCTTCACCCTGCCTTCTGATCATCAAACTTAAATTGTTCAATAAAATGAGTTGTATGTGAATGCTGCATTGGAATCATGTTCTAAAAGTGCTTTTGTTGTTTCTATTTTATTAGTCCTCATACAGCAACACAATGAAAGAAGCTAGTTTACTTTCCCCATGTCTTCTGAAATACTGGTTCTTTTTGCTGTTATTAAATCTCTCAAGCCAGATAGTCATTTTACTACATTGTGCTGTCTGTTTCAAAGTCGAATTTTCTTCCAAACTTGAATTGCTGGTATTTATCTTTAAATAGACACTCAGGACTCTTTCTATTAGCAAATATATCTAATCATATATTTGTTGTTCACCTTTTCAATTCTAAATCATATTTTACCTGTCAGAAAGATTAAGCAATTTCCTAGGTACACTGAGGGAGGTGCAGCATTATTTTTCTAAGTGTTGCTAATGCATTTCCACTTGAAATTAATTATTTAGTACTAACTCACATAGAAGCAATCACTTCAACCGATTGGACCAAAACAATACCCAATTCCTTTACTTGTCAATCAAATGGTAATGGTAATCAAAGTGCTGCTTGAGATGGTCAGACTTTACAGCCTCTAGGTGCCCATTATCCCATTAATTAAAACTCATTTACGTCTTACACTTAAATTGAACAAATCAGTCAGTTCTTCTGTAAGAGAGCAAAAGTAGAGCTTCCTGCATGTGGGGAAACAGATCAAATTAATTTGACTCTTTGGCATTCAGTTTGGATGCCCTTTAAAGAAATTGTCAAAATTTTTAAATTAGGGTATCTAGCTGAGAAGCATCTTTTCTTTCTAGATGGAAGAGTCTTTTTTTTTTTTTCCCCAAAATTTCTGGTTAATTATACAATCTTCAATACCTCTATTTAATACAAATAGGTTTAAATTAAAAAAGCATTTTTAAATAAAACATGAGTGATTTTTGTATGATTATTTCAAATATACAGCAAGGAAATAACACACAGAATGTTATTTATATTGTTTCCAAGGAATAACTAGGTAAGAGAATTTCTTCTACTCCACCTTCTTCTTTCTGAGTTCTGTGAATGTTGATTTGAGTAGTTAAGAAGCTGAGGGTCAGCTTCAAACCTGGATGGTAATACATTTGGTAGCATTTAAGTAGGGCATGTTCTAGGTTGCTTCTGTTCTCTTTGTTCAAATTTCTATATACTCTTCTAATATCAACAATTTAAAATGAGATTCTTTTAAAAGAACAGAGATTGAATATAAACATATTTTCTCCTACTCAGTGTTCTTTTTTTTTTTTAAAGATTTTATTTATTTGACAGAGAGAGAGAGAGATCACAAGTAGGCAGAGAGGCAAGCAGAGAGAGAGAGGGGGAAGCAAGCTCCCTGCTGAGCAGAGAGCCCGATGTGGGGCTCGATCCCAGGACTCTGAGATCATGACCCGAGTTGAAGGCAGAGGCTTTAACCCACTGAGCCACCCAGGCGCCCCCTCAGTGTTCTTTTTTAACCACAAAACAAGTATTCTAAAATCTCTGGTCTTTTTTCTTAGTATTGAAATTTGTGATTTTTTTTATTTTATTTTTTATAAACACATAATATATTTTTATCCCCAGGGGTACAGGTCTGTGAATCGCCAGGTTTACACACTTCACAGCACTCACCATAGCACATACCCTCCGCAATGTCCATAAACCCACCCCCCTCCCCCCATTAACCCTCAGTTTGTTTTGTGAGATTAAGAGTTACTTATGGTTTGTCTCCCTCCCAATCCCATCTTGTTTCATTTACTCTTCTCCTACCCCCTTAACCCCCCATATGTTGCATCTCCTCTCCCTCATATCAGGGAGATCATATGATAGTTGTCTTTCTCCGATTGACTTATTTCGCTAAGCATGATACCCTCTAGTTCCATCCACATCGTCGCAAATGGCAAGATGATTTTTAGATGCATCACCTTCTGAATTGTTCAGCTCTTTCCATCACATTCCATGTCTCCTGATGGTGGACTCATTCTTATAAACAATCCTTACACCGTACTCCACTGCCCTAAACTTAATGTTTTTTACCAGCCATTTAGAAGTTACTAACGAGGACACATGGGTGGCTCAGTTGTTATGTGTCTGTCTTAGGTGCAGGTCATGATCCCAGGGTCCTGGGATTGAGTCCCACATCAAGCTCCCTGCTCAGCAGGAGGCCTGTTTCTCCCTCTCCCACTCCTCCTGCTTGTGTTCCTTTGTGTTCTCGCTGTATCTCTCTCTGTCAAATAAATAAATAAAATCATTTTTTTTTAAAAGTTGCTGACCATTAAAAGTATTCGTCTTAAAGTCTGAAAGTATATTTTCATTGTCTTTGAACACAACAAAGATGGAAATCTCTAGACAGTGAAGCTAAATGGCTATGATTTTACACTAAGAACAGATCATCACACAACTTTTGCAGGCTTCCTAAATGTAATGCGCTATTTTACAAGGGAAAAGACTTTCCTGTCAAAATGCAAAACTTAATCTAGATCTTGAATGCTATTTTATTTTTTTAAGATTATATTTATTTATTTGAGAGAGAGAGGGAGAGAAAGAGAGAATGGGGGAGGGACAGAGAAAAAAGAAGAGGGAGAGACTCTCAAGCAGACACCCCCCCTCCTCCCGAGGACAGAGCCTGACACAGGGCTCAATCCCACAACTCTGAGATCATGGCCTGAGCTGAAATCAAGAGCAGGATGCTTAACCAGCAGCATCCAAGCACCCCAAGAACTTGAATGGCATTTAAAAAAAAAAGTTCCCATAAGAAAAGTCTCAATCTGGGCTTCTTTATAACTAATGGTGATTATAAGGTCCTCAAAAAATGATGTAGTTAAATTTGTAGTTGTCTTCAGCATGCCTTTATCTAGCTGTTCTCCCTCTTCCTCATATTTTCTTTTTCCTTCTTGATGTGTACCTTTACTTATGGCATGTGCCTTTTCTCAATGTATTTATTCTGCCTTACTGGTCCAAGATAGATTTTTCAGAGGTTAATTTTGAGTTCATGTTCCTCTGTGCTCTAACTTAACTAAGCTGAAGATGATGCCCAAGCTTTATTGTTTAAACTAGAGTTTAAAGTTACATTATATCATATGTGTCTCAAAAAAAAAAAAAAACAAACAAACTGTAAATGAATGTGCTTCTTAGCTCTTGGTCACTAAACACATTACTTTTGTTATTTAACAATCTCTCTCACTCAGCCTTTCTATTTCCAGGTTAATATCAGAATTCATTATCCAAATGGAGTCTGCTTGTGTGGTATATCCAATATATGATTCCTTTTTGGAGGATGGATGACCAACAGGTGTGTTATGTAAATCTGCTGTCATAAATGATTTGTGCTGGTAATTTGCTTTCAAAACTGGTTTTACTCTTTTCTCTTGCTCTGCTTCATACATCATTCCTGCAATATATCAATATATTGTTTAACTTTATTTTTTACTAAGTTCATTTACTTTCTCCTTACCTCATCATTTTTCCTAGGTATCCTCCAACTAATAGTGTTTTTGTTTATGCTACAAAATTGGTATCAAGTTGTTTTTGACACATTTATGACTAGTAGCCACATAATAAAGAGATTAGTAGCCTAAGTAACAAAATGTTATAAGTACTCAGGCAAGCTTCAGATTATTTGCCATATTTCCACCCAGTAGTATTTTCATTTTTCCTTCCTACAGTGCTTTTCTCAGTCTCATAGTTCTAAGATTAATAAGAGAAAATCATACAAATACATTTAATATAAATTCTACATGACATGGAAGCCTTCATAAGGAAAGGAAGACCTGGAGAAACAGACCTGAGTATTTTTGTTTTGTCTTGTTTTGTTTTGTTTAGACCTGAGTATTTTATGTTAAGTTTGAGGAAGGGTGGGCAGTCATGTGGACACATGATAGGTTAAGGACAGTGAGATAATTGTAGTCAACTGTGGGAAACTTACCAAGGCCTGTTTGAAGTCCTCTTGGCATCCTTTGTCTTTGGAAATAAGGATTTTCCTCTTCTCCAGGTATAAGAAGGGCCCCTCTCATATGAGGGTTTTATAACTGATTGCAGGGAAGATAACAAGGGAGGGGAGTCAGAGTGACCTTCCTGCTTCTGCCATTTTCTCAGACCCCTTCAGCTTAAACTATTCAATATGCCGCAATGCTGTATTTTGGGATAGCACATCCTGAATCCCATCATTGACACCAATCAAGAAGCAGGAAGAAACTCCTTTAACTTTCATGGATCTCTTTTTAAAACCTGGGAATCCGGGGTGCCTGGGTGGCTCAGTGGGTTAAGCCTCTGCCTTCAGCTCAGGTCATGATCCCAGGGTCCTGGGATCGAGCCCTGCACCAGGATCTCTGCTCAGCAGGGAGCCTGCTTCCTCCTCTCTCTCTGCCTGCCTCTCTGCCTACTTGTGATCTCTCTCTGTCAGATAAATAAGTAAAAAAAAAAAAAAAAAAAAAAAACAAACAAACCTGGACATCCTTCCCAGAAATCCATCCACACACTTCCCCTTGGGTCTGATGGCCATGGTGGCTGACATGTCCATTCCTTAACCAGTCACTAGTAGAAAAATGGCATGAACATCATGGGCTATGACTCTTCAGCATTCTCTTCTTGTGATTTGGAAGGAGTACCCAATGGCTAAAGGTAGACTCTATATGTAAGGACTATGAAGAGAATGGTGCATGGATAAGCAAAAAATGCGTAACTTCTGCCATAGACTATAAACTCCATGAAAGCAAATCTCAGTGTTCCTTACTCATCGCAGTATGCTGAAGGCTTACTATACCAGTCCCTGGTATAGAGTGGGTGCTTATTCATGAATCTATTTCCCAAATACTCGATGATGCAAATATTAATATTGATGAGAATACTACTGTATAGTCCTCAAATGGCAAAATAGGAGACAACGAACCCAATCTCAAGACGACTATAAAAATAGAACACACAATATTTTTTACCATGGTATGCAATATCTGGATATTTTGAAACTTTGTTTGAAAGTCACCAATGACCTCCGAGTTGCTGAATGTAATGGTCAGTTCACAATTATGTTACCTGACACTGCAATCATTTCCTCCTCTTCCTTTATACCTTCTTTGGACTTTCAAGGTCTCACATTATCTTTGTTTTCCTCTCTCATTGGCTGTTCATTGCCAAACTACTTTAATTGTTCTTTCTTTCACTTCTTAATATTGGAGTGCCTCGAGGCTCGGTCTTTATTCCTCTTCCCTCCTCTATTTACAATCATTCCCTTGATGATCTTTCCTTTCTCTCGACTTTATATATATCCAGATGCTGAAGAACACCAAAAACCACAAATTTGCTGATATGTTTCCATGATTTTTCTTTCTTTAATTATTTCTTTCTCCTTTCTACTTCTTATTTTATTTTTTATAGACCAAGGTAGAAACAAACAAAAAATGAAATAAAGTTGCTGCTGTGATTGCAGAATTACTCATAGCAATCTTTGAAGAAACATGCCCATTGGGAGAAATGACACAATTCAATTCAACAAATATCTGTGTTGTGCCTATTATGTGAATGACACAGTGCTAAGAAGCCGAATGGGAATCAGTCCCACTCTCAAGATGCTTATAACAGTGCACAGAGAATGTCAGCACACAAATAACTATAACTATAAAAGAAGGCAGAATAATCCCTAGTTCCTTCTCTGTAGCTATAAACTTGTTTCCTGTCTCCTCTGTCCTAAGAAAAAGCAAAACAAAACAAAAACAAACCACAGGAGCAATTTTTTTCCCCCTCAGAACTGCATTCTTCCCTGCTTTTTAATGCCAAATCCTTGAAGGAATTTCTCATACTTACTGTATTCACCTCTTAATCCCTTAATACCTGTTTTATGTCATTGGTACTAAAGTTACCATCTTAAGCTTGAGTGCACTGACCTTCCTGGGTCATATCTCTTTCTCTCCAGACCTCAACTTCCTCAGTTTTCCTGATGAATTACATGCTGTGAGCCACTCTTCCTTCTTAAACTCTATCACATTGTTCTTTGTTCTCTCTTCTTTGTTCACTTCTCATCTCAACTACAAAACAGGAGAATCTTGGCTTACTATAAATTTATGTGAAAGGATTTTATTTGACACAAAGCACACTAAGAATCAGTGATATGAAATATTCATGAAAAACCCAATGCAAGTTTATATTGCACAAGTACACGTACGAAAAAGGGGACGTAATCATTTCCTTGTAATCTGAAGTTGTACTCTGCCAAAACCAAGGCACTAGCTTAAATTATGTTCCATGTTAAAGAGATACCAACCAATTGATATTTGCTTCCAGGATGGAAGCGAAGTAAGTCATCTGAAGGGATCTGTAATACAAGTCACATGATGAAGAATTGATGATACAGGATTTATTGAGCCTGAGCAAGAGACATAGAAGGGAACAGAATTTTTAACTTTAAATATTTAAAGAATTGGGATTAGGACAAGCGAGCAGAAATTTTGGGAGAGATCTTAAAGAATTCCTAACAATTTGAGATACCCATATTGGAAAGGCTTGTCTCATGAGGCAGTTAGTTCAAGCAGAAGATAAATGGCAATATGTATGAAATGTTCTGAAAAGGACTCTTGCTTTGGAGAGGAGCTGAGACTAGATTAAAGCCTCTTGCAATGTGGAAATACTGTGATGAATGAAATCATTAGGAGACTATCATTAGTTAAGCTTACAGTTTCAGACCTGGACATCTTTCAATTTATGTTTCCACACTAGTATCTTAGATTTGGGGAGGAGGAGATGAAAACTAGCTGTGCTATGAATGTTTCATGTGGTCTGAGTCTGTAGAAGTTTTGCATAGGATATGTTAGCATTCGATGTGGAGAATGTTAGAGGTTTTTTTTATTTGTTTGTTTTGAAGATTTTATTTATTTAAGAGAGAGCGTGAGCAGGGGGAGAGACTGAGTGAGAGGGAGAGGGAAGAGCAGACTCCCCTCTCAGCAAGGAGCCTAATGCAGGATCAACCCTAGGACCCTGAGGACCATGAGATCATGACCTGAGCGAAAGACAGACACTTAACTGACTAAAGCACTCAGGTGCCCCAAGAATGTTAGAGTTAAACAACAAAACTATTCTGGAGAAAATTTAGCAAAAGAGAAGGTCCTATGATCATATAAATATTTTGTCTGTGTATTTTGGGTTAAAAAACTATTTCTAGGGGCACCTGGGTGGCTCAGTGGGTTAAAGCCTCTGCCTTCAGCTCAGGTCATGATCTCAGGGTCCTGGGATCGAGCCCCACATTGACCTCTCTGCTCAATGGGGTGCCTGCTTCCTCCTCTCTCTCTTTCTCTGCCTGCCTCTCTGCCTACTTGTGATCTCTGTCTGTCAAATAAATAAACAAGATCTTTAAAAAAAAAAACTATTTCTATGAAATTACTAATTAAAACATTTCATTCATGTTTTCATTAGAGAAATTAAAAATGTAAAACTTCGAAGACTTTATGAGCAGGTAACAGTTATGTTATTATAACCTTCGACTGATTATATTCCCTTTCAAAATATAGTACATTAAAATTAAAAAAAAAAACCTAAAAACTAAAAACAAAAAGTCCTGTCCTGTATACATCAGAACAACAACTTTTCCAGTACCTTGCACTGTTGAACATATATGTACATATACACACATGGATATGAATGTGTATGTACACACGTGTGCTTTATATGTATATTCATCACATATATGTGAACATATATGACATGTGTGTTTTATCTCTCCTATAAGAGGATAAATCACAACTGGTAATAATTTCTTTTGACCTCCTCCTAGACTCAGATGCTCCTACTTAATATAGTACTGAGTTTGAAGCCAATTTTCAATAATAACTTACTGAGCTTAATTGATATTTTTTGGAAGAATCATATAGCATGAAAATACTACATATGAATTTTGCTTCTAGAATAATTTTAAACATGTACTGCACACAGCGAGAAGGAAAGTCGGGGCACCAAGGATAAAAACTGCATTCAAGGCTGCTAATACAGTAGTCTCAGTGAATCAGATGCAACATGTAACTCATGAAATAATAGATTATCATGAAATAAACGAGTCAACTACTAATTAAAAAGTGAGTAACAACAATTTAGGGAAACCTAATTTCATAGTAACAATGATTCCTGCCAGGAAGCCTTCTCGTCTTTAAAGAAACAAATGGTTGTCATTAACTTAGTGTAGGTGTCTATTAAACCTTGTTACTATCAAATGATGTATTTTAGGAATGGGAAGTTATCTTCCATATACAGATCCTCTTGTTTAAATTAAGATATTGTTCAACTTTGAAATGACAAATTATCAATATTGTGCAAGCCCTTCAAGGTCATGGTTCAATTTAAACATTCATTAAGTCTTGTTTATTTTTCCAACATATATGTCAGTGTTCACTACCAAGCTGTAGATTAATAAGAACAATTGATGACTGGTGCTAGACACATACCATTAAAATCAGAATTGGACTGAGTCATTTTAAACAAAATAAAGTGCAGCCAGTGGAACCAAGGTAAGATTCTAATAATATAAACAGATAGTAGAATTCTCCCAGCCCTTCATAGACTCCAGTTACCTTTTCTTCCTTCCCCAGAGATGAACACTGGATTTCAAGTTTCCTGAAGGCAGAAGTGGAATGATGTGGATATTTAAATTTGAGCCAGTGCCTAATACATTACCTAGAGCAGAGCAGAGCATTGAAGGATCACTAATCTGATTTCCAAATGTTTAGGTGCAAGATACTTTATATCTTTCCTCATGTGAAAGTATTTCTCTTTTTTCAGCCCATATATCCACAAAATGCGAAAATATGTTAAAAATGTACAATAAAAATAGAGAGATTTTCCATTATTAGTACCATTCTCCATGAGCTTCCTATGGCTTCGTTGACTCCTACATGGAGGTCATAGAGCCCTCTCCCATGGGACAGAACTTAAAGAACGTACTCTTCCAGCATTCTCATTCTCCAGAACGTACTCTTCCAGCATTCTCATTGTCCAGGTCACTGGAGAGCCCCCCACGGAACTGCAGTGAAATGGGTTATATAATCCACGGTGTCTTTCCTCCCACATTTTGCCTAATAATCAAATATCCCAAATTCATGAAACTGTTATCAGAAGCCTTTCAACTCAGAGAGACATATATTGGGTTTTCCCCACAAATTTTAATGTAATCATTACCACGTATTTTGAGAACAATAACATTTCACTTATTGTGTCTAAGAGTTGTAAATATTGTTTTATAATGAGTTTTTTTTAATTGTATAAATCCTTCCATTAGGAAGGTTATTCACTGTTAGTAATAAGTTTGTTGTGAGGATTGGACAAGTTAATGTTTATCAAGTAAATAGTATAGTTTTTGACCCATAATAAGCATTAATGAAGCTATAATGACAATGAAAATGATGATAATCATCAAGATCATTATTTCCAGCTTGCTTTTCCCCATTCCTATCTGATCCTGACCAAATCAATGGAGGATGAATAAGTCACTCACGTTTACAGTGCAAACAGGTACACTCCTTTCATTTATCTCTTCCATTTACACTCTCTTTTCTCATCTACCTTTGACAACCGTTTATTTTTAATACCATGATGTTATGTATTGCATGTTGTAGATTGATATCATCAATGCAAGTGATGTCTTAAAACAGCATTTGACAATGTTATATTTATCTCTTTCTTTAATGTGGATTCAATTACATTGTTGAAAATGCGGTATAGATTTGTTAACCATTCTCAAAAGAAAGAAAGAGTTGACATGCTTGCTAGCTCCCTCCAGAGGAATTTCCAAACAGGGCCTCTCTGTCTCTCTCCCACCTCATTCTTTGGGAATCAATGTAATAAGAGAAGTTAAGGATGGAAATGTGTTTAGAAATAATTGATGGTATTCATCAACTAAAGAAGATACAAAACAATGTTCTAGGCCAAAGTGAAGTAATATGCAAATTTGTGCATCTAATTACCATAAAGTAAGAATGACACCTATTTCATACGAATTTTGTGAGGATTAAATTAGCAAAATGTATAAAGCACCTATATAACGCTTGGGGAGTAGTAGCTGGTGAATGAATGCTAGTTCCCTTTTGGGTCCCTACCCCACCCCAACCCTCCTCCAACAGATTCCCCTTTAATCCTAGGCTTCCTGCAACACTCAGATTCCTCCAGACAGTTTCAGTGACATGTCTGTTTGCTTCGTTATAGATAATACACACACCCAGAAGCTTTTTAATCTTCTACCTTTCTTACTCTCTGGCCTGCCATTTAAACCTTTAAAGCCTTTTGATTTCTCTACTTGGAATTGTTTCCACTTCTAGAATTGTAAGAACTACCAGAGATGGAGGAGGATATAAATGCTTGAGATGGAAGAAAGTTTTCAATGATATGTACCAAATTTCACAGACATTAAGAAAAAATTCTTTGAACTTTCAGCTTGTTGTAGTTGGATCATATCTTTTCATCAACAGCATCTTATGGTTGAAGATGTTTTTACTATCACTGTCAGGAAGGCAACAATCTCATCAATTTTTCATTATCGAAGCATGTTCAAGTATCAGGTAATCCAGAATCAAATCTTGCCTGTTGGATTTCAACTTACAAAAATATGTAAGGAACGATAGTGATGTAACCTGTTAACCCTTAGAAGTCAATTCATGGTGATTAAGGATGTTTATTTACCTACTTAGGCAGGAGTCTGAAAGCATGCTAGCTCTACTTCATGGCAAATCTTGCTGAGGAGCACACACTACTAATAAGTTTAATTTGTTTATAAAAATTTAAAAGAATTCTTGCATCACCAATGCATCTGATGACAAATCAGACCATATGGTGAGAAAAATCATAAACACTGTCTATGACTTGAAAAATTATTTAGACAGTGAATGTCAAAAATGTAGTGACACTTCAAACTATTTGCTTATTTTTATTTTTTTATGTATGCACAAAAGTATATAATAACATTTATGTTAAATTAAGAATGAAAGATCTTTCAATAAATGTTAAATTTCTAAATGAAAAGAAAGCATGTTTCATTGTTTAACTTAAGGGTGTTTCTTCTTTTAAAAATGGTGTTCCTGACGATCTAATCTGCACTGAATTTTAAGATATATGATATTCAATTTGCTTTCCTCAATATAAATGAAAGTTTTCTTATTTTTTTTGTCTATTAGTTTTCAGCACTTTTTCTTAGTACCCTGTATCACATAGTTTTAGCTACTTCTAAGTCAGTTGATGAGCAAATTTACTCGCCTGCATTCTGATTAGCTATTCATAGCTGGACCTATTGCCTCGCTCCTAAAATACTAAAAAAAAAAAAAAAAAAAAAAAAAAAAAAAATTGTAGCTCAGAGAACAAACTGATGGTTGTCAGAGGAGAGATGGATGGTTGGGATGAGTGAAATAGAAAAAGGGGATTAAGAGATACAAAGTTCCAGTTATAAAATAAATAATTCATGCAGGAGTGCCTGAGTGGCTTAGTCAGTTAAGCCTTAAACTCTCAATTTTGGCCCAATTCATGATCTCAGGTCCTGGGATGGATAGAGTCCAGTGTCAGACTCCCCACTGGGTATGGAACCTGCTTAAGATTCTCTCTCTCTCTCTCTCTCTCTCTCCCTTTGCCCCTCCTCCCACACACAAACACGCACACGTTCTCTCTCTCTCTCCCTTAAATAATAATAATAGTAATTCATGGAGATGAAAAGTATAGCACAGGAAATATAGTCAATAATATTATAATAACATTGTAGGATCACAGATGGGGACTACACTTACTGTGAGGATTGACTGATGTACAGAATTTTCATATCAGTATGCTGTTCACCTGAAAATAATATAACATTTTATGTTAATTATAGTTTAATAAAAAAATAATAAAACTGTAGTAAAACTAAACAACAAAAACATAGCTCAAGAGCCCAATGGATTCTGACTTTATTTAATTGATTAGTCTCATGTCTCTTTTGCAAAAAACTGCTAATCTGCTCTGTGTCATATTTTATCTCCATTTTTCTCTGTCTAATCTGCTTTGTGTCTTTTATTTTTATCTTATATATAAATAAATATTATACTTATAGTTCTATCTATATTATAAATAGTGCATATTATATTAAATATTTATATTGTATTATTTATTAAATATTATACATTTACATTATATTTATATGATATTTATTTATATGGAAAATATTTTATTTGTCATATTTTTCTCTTCCAACAACTGGTTCCTATTTTAAATAATTAAACTCAAAGGAAGTGACTTAATACTAACTTACTCTGGAATGCAATTCAAAAATACAGCAAAATCGCAAAGATCCAATAGGTGTATTTTAGAATTTTTTATGATGGAAAATTAAAATTAAAATTCAGGAAGTTATCACTACGGTCAGTGTCTTAGTTGGCTCAGATCGACATGCAAAATACCACAAACTGGATGGATTAAACAACAGTTTACTTTCTCACAGTTTCAGAGGCTGAGAGTCCAAGATAAAATGTCAATGAATTTGGTTCCTGATGAGAGTGCTTTACTTAGGAGGCAAATGGCCAACTTCTCACTATCTTCATATGGTCTTTCTTCAGTGCATGCACTTGGGGATAGAGGGAGAGAGAAATATACATGTTCCACTTCTAAGGCTATCATAAGTATCCCATCCTTATGACATAATCTAACCCTAATCACCCCCGAAAGGCCCCATCTCCAAATACCTTCACACTGGGGGAGTAGGGCTTCAAGACATAAATTTGCCGGGGGAGGGGGACATATAGTTCATAACAGTCATAAAAGAATGTTTATGTAGATAGTAATACTTGAGAAAATTAGGAATAAGTACTCTTTTGAGCTATTTGTAGAGCAAAATGATAAAAAATGGTATTTTAGGAGATTATTTTTAAAAATACAGTGCTTGATAAACCAATCAGCAGACTTGAAATAAAACACACAATTAGAAAAATACTTTCATAGTCTAGGCCAACGGTAATAGGGGCTCCACACTAGGATAGTGACCTCTACAACCACAGCATGAGATATCATTTGTTGAAGATTTCACCATGTGCCAGGCACTTCTCAAAGTGCTATGAATGCAGTGTTTGACTTGATTTTCAAGAATCCTACAAAGTAAGTACTGTTATTCTTTCCATTGTATAAGTGAGTAAGCAGGCTTAGAAGATTAGTACTACCTTGCTTCTCCATGGAAAAAAG
The DNA here is from genome assembly GCF_002288905.1 of Enhydra lutris kenyoni. Classification (NCBI taxonomy): domain Eukaryota; kingdom Metazoa; phylum Chordata; class Mammalia; order Carnivora; family Mustelidae; genus Enhydra; species Enhydra lutris. Next base: position 17,857,723 of record NW_019154112.1, on the reverse strand, counting down.
AAAGATAAAGGGTTATGCAAAGGGCAGTCTGTGGTAATTAAATATGCATGCTTGGGGTAGGCACGTATTATTAGAAGATGCTAAATTATAAACTACTTGGCTATAAATTAAAGTTGAATTTTTTTAGTTTATTTAAAAGAATGGAAACAGAAGAGAGTTTTGGGGTAAAGGAATGGGGAGGAGGAGATGGGAAAATGCAAGGAAGGAGAAAAAGAATGAGACTGAAAGGCTTTCAAATTAGGGAGGAATGAACAAGCAAGGTGTTAGATATTGGAAATTTTTAAAACAAGGAGAGTTTTAAGAAGGTAGATGAAATCTTCTATATCATAAAGATGTCAAGGAATATAAAAACAAGGAAAATAGTTCAGAAAGGAGCTGTTCATAATAAAAATGTTTTCTGCTAATTTTTTTATTGATAGGTATACTTCAGTTAAGGAAAAGTCACCTTCAAGATGACTAGACTCTTTTTTGTAGAGTTGTTCTAAGTCAAACCAATGACATAAAAGGAGAAAAGTAGAAACTAAAGGGAGAGAAGAGAATGAGGGTAAAAGGCAAAGTGACAGGTATGTCTAAAAGCATGGAGGGAAGGAGGGAAGAAAGAGTAGAAAGAAGGGAAGAAGAGAGGGAGTGAGGGAGAGAAGAAGGAAGAAAGGTAGGTAGGAAAGGAGGGAAGGGGGAGAAGGAAGGGAGAAAGAATTATTCATTTTTCTGTTCTATACACATTACTGTTGATTAAAGGTTAACACATATTTTATGTATAGAAATAGCATCAAAGATTAATTTCAACATCACATAATATTTTAACCAATTGACAGTATAATAAAACTAGGAGTGATTCTATTCAACAGAGAATCTCGTTTAATAATGTTTTATTATAGCAACAATTTCATTTTTCTTATTAACCACATCCTTTAATGGAAAAAAAAAGAGCTTATATATGTAATAGGTTTATCTGTCTTATCAAAATGAGTGAAGGGAGTTGAATTTATGTTTTCCTAAACTAAAGCAAAATAGACACCAAGACCAGAGTGCTGGTCTAGTAAGTTTTACTCTGGACTGCGCATAAATCTTGTCAGTTACTCTCAACTGAACACAGCTCAATAAGCATCAGCATTTAACTACAAAAGCTGCTTTTGTAAAGAAAATAACCCACAATGTCCAATTAAGAAAAATAGACTAGTAAATAAGATAAAAAAAAAAAAAAAAGCACCAAGGGTATTTTTGCATATTCAGGCAAATAAAATTTAAAAAGAAATCTCTAAAGTGTCTTTATAAATACAAATGCAGAAACAAATTATGAGGGGATGACTAAACATTTTGTTCTATTTTTTCATTGCTTAGTTGTTTTTCTTTTTTTTTTTGAAGGTTTTATGTATTTATTTAACAGAGAGAGAAATCACAAGTAGGCAGAGAGGCAGGCGGGGTGGGGGGCAGGAAGCAGGCTCCCTGCCAAGCAGAGAGCCCCATGCGGGAACTCGATCCCAGGACCCTGGCTGCGTTCATGACTGAGCAGAAGGCAAAGGCTTAACCCACTGAGCCACCCAGGCACCCCAAATTAGTTTAATTTTAAATTAAATCTAAAAATTTGTTTTATCATTACTTTAGTTGTGATAAAATACACACAATGTAAAATTTTCCATCGTAGCCATTGCTAAGCATACAGTTCAGTAGCATTAAGTACATTCACGTTGCTAACCCCCTCCCCACGCACGCAGCTCTCTTCAGCTTGTAAAACTGAGCCCATTAAAGAACTCACAACCCCCATTTTCCTTTCTCCAATCCCTGCAACCGCCAATCTACTTTCTGTCTCCTTTGCTATGAATCTTCTCATAATTATTTTTTTACTCATAAATATAATTTTGATATTTATTTTATTTTATTTTTAAAAATCGAACCATGGGATTCAATCATCCCACGTCAGGGCATACATCCAAAGGAAATGAAATCAGTTTCTTGAAGAGAAGCTACACCCTCATGTTCACTGCAGCATTATTCACCATAGTCAGGGTTTGGAAACAACAGAACTGCCCACAGACAGAAGAATGGATGAAGAAAATATACAATGGAGTCTTCCTCAGCTTTAAAAAGGAGGGGAATCCGGCTATTTTCAACAACGTAGATGAACCAGGAGGACATTATTCTAAGTGAAATAAACCAGATACAGAAAGAGAAATACTCCATGATCTCACTCATAACTAGAATCTAAAAAAACTAACCTTCTAGAATGAGAGTAGAAAGATAGTTGTCAGTGGCTGAGGTCTCCCCTCAGGGAAATGGAATATTGGTCAAAGGATACAAACCTTCAGTTATAAGATGAATAAATTCTAGGGATCTAATTTCCTGCATGGTGACTATAGTTAGTAATAACTAATCATATACTCGAAATTTACTTTAAAATGTCATTTTTAGAGTACTCCTTTTATATAATAAAGCAGCCATTTAAGAAATTGATAGCTTGGGGTGTCTGGGTGGCTCAGTTGTTAAGCATCTGCCTTCAGTTCAGGTCATGACTCCAGGGTCCTGGGATGGAGCCCCACATTGGGCTCCCCTTCTCTGCAGGGGTCCTGCTTCTCCCTGTCCCTCTGCTGTTCCCCCTGCTTGTGTTCCTCTCTCACTCTCTGTCAAATGAATAAATAAAATTTAAAAAAAAAAAAAGAAAGATTGATAGCTTCCAATAAACAGGAAGACGAGAAAGGAAATTATTCATGCAACGAATATATGGGGATCATAGTCTCTTATTTTGGGGGAGGCACAACAGACAGTAATTAGGATTTGAGCAGCAGGTGTGACTGCAGAGACTGCTCTGTATACCAACAAGGCTTTCCCACTTGGTGCCCTTAGGAACATGTTAATAGCAGCTGAGATCCTTACTGATGTCGCTAGAGTTCTTGTTCCAAGATTCACTCGGTGCCACAGCTCCCTGCCCCCACTGTCTGCTGAGATTTGTCAAGGTACTTCAGGTTTTTTGATGTGCTGCAAGCTATTCTTAAATTCTCTGTCTTTTTTGTTGTTTTCTTGCTATAGATTCCCACAGAACACAAAAGCTACACAGATATCTCTTTGCCATAAGTTATGAGCTCACCATAACATCTTTCCTTTTGAAAATTTCTGGATGTTCTGCCCAGGGGCATTCTATGCTGCCCCACTTCCCTAGAGTTCTTATTCAAACCAGTGACCTGAGTCTGATGGAGATACTTGTGTATTGTAAGAATGACCTTATCTTCACCTTGAGAAAGAGAAAACTGAGTCCTAGATTTAACAGATTTAACAGATTGGGATAGAGGACATGAGGTATGTGTTAAACCCCGCAGATAATGAATATATTCAAGATAATGAATATATTCATTAAGCATAGTCAATCTTTGTTTTTGAAAAGATGACTGATTTAGACACATTTACAATATTGTGTCAGAGAAAGAACTATGCCAGACATCATCGAATGCCTAGGTATTGACTTACCTATTTTGCAAAGCAGTCTATACTATTTTAATACATTTTAAATTTTTTGAAGTTTCTCTTTTAGTGTAAGCCTAAGCTATCTCCATTTAATATCCTATTTCTATATTTATGGAGCAAAATAGGACATTGCCTGACAACCTTTCAAATGTTGTAAACAGCTGTATTTTGGGGTGCCTGGATGACTCTGTTCATTAAACCTCTGACTTGGGCTCAGGTCATGATATCAGGGTCCTGGGACAGATCATTGGGCTCCCTGCCCTGCTTCTCCCTCTGCCCCTTTCCCCACCTCCATGCACCCATGCACCCACACTCTCTCTCAGATAGTCTTTAAAAATAAACTAAAATAAAACAGCTACATTTCCTTTGAATTCTCTTTTCTGTAGACTAACTTTTTCTACCCACCTCTCCATACCTCCCTAAAGCATTCATCACTATCACTTCCTCATTATCCTTAACCTCCTCACCTTACCTTTCTAGATCAGTGTTTCTCAACCATGGCAGTATGCTACCAGGAAAACTTTACAATAAACATCCTACGCCCACCCTGATTCAGCTAAATCAAAATCTCCTGGGATGGAATCAAGTCATCAGCCTTTTAAAATCTCACATATAATTTTAAGGTTGACAGTCAGGGTTGAAAACCTCTGTTCTAGATGTGCCCTAGTTTGCAAATTTAGCTTTTTAAAATCTGGCATTCTAAATTTCTCTAACGACGTATGCTATGTGTTCCTTCTCTGGAAGTCTTCATCTGACTTGAGAAGTAAAAATTGCATTTAATAGAATTTAAAGGGGAAAAAAATTGATATAAGGGAATACTTACAAAACCTTGTTTCTTAAATTGTAGCCTTCCTCAAGATTCTTTATTCATCCCTTTTTTCCCTTCTATATCCACTTTTTCTGGGAGATGTCATCTGCTCCCATGAATTCAGGTGCCTTCTATAAGCAAACTTCTGAGAGCCGAAGTCTCATATCCAATCCAAGTATGTGTTAAAAGACAATTTTCAAAAATGAGGCAAAACTGTGACCTCATACAGATAGAAAAATGAATTTGTGTTAAAAATTTTATTTCAGGGGCACCTGGGTGGCTCAGTGGGTTAAAGCCTCTGCCTTCGGCTCAGGTCATGATCCCAGGGTCCTGGGATCGAGCCCCGCATCGGGCTCTCTGTTCCACAGGAAGCCTGCTTCCTCCTCTCTCTCTCTGCCTGCCTCTCTGCCTACTTGTGATCTCTGTCTGTCAAATAAATAAATAAAAATCTTTAAAAAAAGTTTTTTTTATTTCATTCATGAGGGAATCAGAACTGGTAGACATTATGTATATATTATACCAGTTCATAAAAGTTTAAAAAAATTATAGAGAGCATAAAGATATATTGAAATAAAGGTGCAAATAGAGGCAAAAGCAGTTTTACCAGGGGGATGAGGGTAAGGGAGAATTGGGAGGTAGGAAATCATTTGGAGCTCTACCATAGAGGACAGAATCTGCATGTTAACAGATGACTTCTGATTTAGAGCATCAAAATAGCTCAAGATAATGCCCTTGGGTAGACTCCTAGGGCTAAATGGTGTGTTCTACGTAGACAATACATAGCATTCCATTGAAAGACACATTTATTGGGGCACCTGGGTGGCTCAGTTGGTTAAGCATCTGCCTTCGATTCAGGTCGTGGTCCCAGGGTCCTGGGATCAAGCCCCATATTGGGCTCCTTGCTCAGCTGTGAGCCTGCCTCTCCCTCTCCCCCTGTCTGCCACTCTCCCTGCTTGAGCTGTCTCTCTCTCTCTGTCAAATAAATAAAGAAAAATCTTTAAAAAAAAAATCTTTTGGACTATCCACCTTCAAAGAAGTAAACTCATCATAGCCTCTCTTCCCCCTAAATCTTTTGCTAACACCACGCCCCCAAGATAGGCACACACTGTCTTATTTTCCAACATATCTCCAGTGTATGGCATAGTACTTGTTACACAATGAACTTTCAAAAATGTGGCACACATGAATAAATAGAAAATGCACTCTGAAATCACTGACCTACACTTTCAGTAATTTATTCCATATTCCACTTTCTTTCTCCTACTCTGTTCTTGTCCATGTAAAATATATGAAATAAACATACATTTACATATCTTTAAAATTAATTATAACTTCTCATTTGAATATGCAAGTGGGGTTTTTTTGTTTATTTTTGTTTTTACATCTTTTAAAAGGAAAGTTGATGATTTGATACAAAACAGGAATAGGAAAATAGGGTTTGACTGGGAAGAGTTTATTGTTCAAATTCTATCATAGTGAAATTATCCGGGAGTCTTCCAGATGCTCAATAAGCCCTTTTTTTTTTTTTTTTTTGATTGATTAAATTTTGAAACTTGCAAGGCCATGTTAATCTCATACCTACAGTTACAGCAATGTTACAAAGATTAAGAAATCAAAAGGGTTATCAGCCTGGTGATTTACAAAGGACCTTATAAATGATTTGTCATTTAAAAGTGATAGAGGCTTTTAAGTGTTTAAGAGATTAGCACCGTAAGCATGCTTTCCCTTGATCTAAGCTATAGACTTCTGCTTTCCTACTTACTATCTCAAGATGGATCTTGCAAGGGATGCAATTATCTGCACTTTAGACACTAAGTATCTGCTGCTATTTGTGTTACTTTTGTAGTACTTGATACTTATTTCTTTGTAGATCTTGATAATCTTTATTAAAACCACAAAAATAATAATCTCTGTTTTAAATAAGATGAATAAACTAATGTTTCAGTTAGGTTGTTCCAAAAAAATGTGATGAAACATTTTTTCTTATAGAAGGTATAAAAACGGAAAACCAAACGCAAACCAAAAGTCAACGTTTTTAAACATAGGAAATATTTTAATTCTAGGAGCTATAGATACTAACACTTAATATATATCTTATGGTCAGAAAGTATTTAGTTCCTGTTATCACACAAATAACTTACAATAAAATGTATCAAAATTTTGATATACTAACATAACTAGAAGAATCTAGGGCCTCATGAAAGACTACAGAAAAAATATAGTTTATTTTTCATATATATTCTATCTCAATAAAATCCCTAAATTATTTTCATCCATTTGAATTAGCATTTATGATTTTTATGTTAATAATTACTTGGGGCGCCTGGGTGGCTCAGTGGGTTAAGCCTCTGCCTTCGGCTCAGGTCATGGTCTCAGGGTCCTGGGATGGAGCCCCGCATTGGACTCTCTGCTCAGCAGGGAGCCTGCTTCCCCCCTGTCTCTCTGCTTGCCTCTCTGCCTACTGCTTCCCCCTCTCTCTCTGCCTGCCTCTCTGCCTACTAGTGATCTCTGTCAAATAAATAAATAAAATAAAATCTTAAAAAGAAACAATTGTTTAATCCCCTAATTTCAATTAAGCAAAAATATTTTCTGTAATATTCAAAGGATGATGAATTAGTTCCTGTTGGCACAATAATATGAATTTTAGTTGTTGATTGTGAAGCATTCTAAAATACTGATTTCATAAAGTTCATTTTTTAACCTAATGGCCTGCCTAAATTATAGAGGGAAATATGTTGGAATAGAACATTCCATTTCCACTCAAAAGTTTAATTTTTAGACTAACAAATAAGTTATTTGGAGGTAAATATTTGTAAGACAGTCACATTTAGAACTTAAAAAGGGCTTTTTACGTTAAATGTGGGTAGTGCCCCCTGGTGGAAGTATGCCAAAATAAAAACTTTAATAGTTAACGCTACATACTCTTCTAAAAGCTGAAATCACAGACTCAAAGTTTTGAGTTGAGCATTATTCAGATAGTAAAACCTATTTCCATTATTAAAATTCATTCTTTAGTATTTTATATAGGTTTTACAAAATTTACCCTAGAATGGTTATGTAAAAGCAACCCACTAGTTTCATTTGCATTGTTTTATGCAATTTAAAATTAAATTTATAAAGTAGCCATCTCATTATTTAACTACCCCGATCATATTTCAAACCTTTGAACATCCCACAGAATTCAGCAACATGAAGGCAGAGATTTCAAATGCCAAACCCACTGCTGTACACTCAATGTCTAGCAGTGAGTTTGGCCTATGGCAACAGCACAGTAGAAATCTGTTGTGATTCATTTCACAGATTTTTTCAAAATACTTGAAGGTAGGGGGCACTTGGGTGGCTCAGTCAGTTAAGCATCTGCTTTTGGCTCAGGTCATGATCCCAGGGTCCTGGGAATGAGCCCTGCATCTGGCTCCCTGCTCAGCGGAGAGCCTGCTTCTCCCACTGCCCCTCACCCTGCTCCTGCTTTCTTCATCTCTCTGTCTCTCTCTCTCAAATAAATAAAAATCTTTAATAAAGAAATATTGGAAGGTAGGACTTAATACACTTTGCATGAAGAATCTTCCTTACAGACTGAAATCTGTTTTTAAATACCACATAAATATTTCTGGTGATTAATGCGCTAATATGGGATATTTGCTATATCCCCCTGTTGAACATAATACTAGTGAAAATTCTGTGTCTCCAGCCACATCCAAAAGTACTCAATATTCACATGGAGTATATAGAAACTTGCACTATAAGACCTTGTCAAAATCTGAATAAATGGCATGAAACTCAATTTAAAGGATTAAATGTAAAGTGTTTGACCTTCTGGTTCAAGGGAGTTAAGTTATTCTGAAGCTATATCACTGTTATTCCTATAGCAAAATATTTCATTACTTCAAAGGCTTATTTATGCTTGTCAATGACTATGAAAGGCATGCGCGACCAAACACCAAAAATTAAAAATATGTCCTAAAAGTTTGAACTGTTACCACACTAAATGAGAGAAGAATTCATGATTATTAATGTTAAATAACAATTACTCTCTTTGCTTTCAAGTTGTTCAATAACTGAAAACCTTTAAAAGTTAACTGTTTTTGCTTATCTACTGTCCCTTCCTGGCATAGAACACTTGATGAAAAATTGTTGCTATGGAATATTGAGATTATTCATTGTTTTTTATAATGTTGTACGTTATTCCCAATGGTATATTTGCACCAAAACTTTAAAATCTTGTCAGAATAGCTAGAGCCATAAACATTTTCACACTTTAACAAAGGAATGTTTTAAGATCTTGGACTTTGACTATAAAATATTTAAGATAGCAATAAATAAATTTCCAGATGTAAAGTATCCATTATGAGGAATTATTATGCAAGAGTATCAGTTACAGATTATACTCAAGAGAAATTATTTAATAAGTACATTTTTGCTTCTGCATAGACGAAGGTTTGAATATGTATGTATAAGAAAATGTTTATACGTGAATTTAACACCTTTATTTTAGTCTTCTATTCTGATTATACTTATAAACACTTGAAAGTCAATGATAAATTCAGCTACTGTAAGCATTTTCAAGCATTTAATTTCATATTCTGTTTAAACAACCATAAAAATAATACAGTGATTTGGGGGCTAAATTCCTTGGGGTAAATTAAGAGGCAGGGAAAAATGAATATCAAATCAAAGTGAATATTTAAAATAAAGTAAAAATTAAACATGCTCACAAGCCCTCAAATCTTTAAGGCATATTTTAGAATGCAACCACTCTCTAAACTTAGAAATAACTTCTTTATAATGTTATAAAGAAGTATTTCTATGATGTTGAAACTAATAGTGGAGAATATTATTATTCATAATATATATGTTCTCTCTATCTTCTCTCTCTCAGCAGAATCTTTCATTGAATTCTTTCTAATCAGGACAAAATAATTTAATGAAAGATTCTGCTAATGTAGAAAGAAATATCTGATATTACCAAATTTTACTCCTGAAATAGTTCCCTTTGAAAGGATTTAAAGAAAACTATTGTAACATTATGATGATAACATATCTTTGTTTCCATGAAGTCAAATAAAGTTAGAATATGTTAAAGATTATTAAAGAAAATGAAGCTTATATATAATTTTACTTTTAAAATGACCTGAAATTTTTTTGACTGTGTGGATTTTTTTTTTTTAATAAGAGAATGATCCATTTGAAATGAATAGGACATCAACAGAACTCAATTTGCTGTTATAAAAGAGCCAAGTTTTGAAGTACTCTAAATATTTACTTTTCTGCACTGCCAAGCAAAAGAAGTCATGCATGATTTCAGTTCTTGGTAAAACCATGTGCCCAGAATATGTTCCTGTTAGTTGTGGCTTAAAGCAAAGAAAGAAAATTGTAACAATACATTTTTGAAATAACATTTACTCTGGACTCAATGATAACATTTTCTCATCTTTTGAAGCGAGTCAGTTGGCGGCAGTAACATGTTTTTTTTTGGCATGTAAGTCGATAAAAATATTAACTTTCCCAATATAGCCAGCTCCTGAGCTTCATTCATTCTGAGAATTTTGATTCCATCAAGGAAAATTTCTTATTTGACAATATCCTTTTATAAACTGTAATGTTGATCAAAAAGTCGAAATTTGACATGCAAAATTTAGATCAGAAAGAAACTATCAGTGCCCCATGCACAGATAAGCAGGACAATGCTAGGAAACACAAGTGGTTTTGCTGATTTGATTTGGAAAAAGCAATAACTGATGGTTTGCCTCACTGTGTTGGTATTAGAGATTCTGCTAATAATCTACATGTAGTCTCATCTATCACCCCCCCCAAAATCATGAAAAAACATCTGATCTAGCAACTTGACTGTTTTTTACATGATTTTCAAAAAATGGCAGATAAATACAATATTCCTTCCACCAGCACAGATACTTCTTTTTTTCTCTTCCTTTCCTCTCTTTTCTTTTTCTTTTTTCCTTCTAGTGGATAAAACTAGAAGCTCTTGCTGACTGTTCAAGCAGAGATTTCACATTTTTTTGAAGGGAAAGCATATCCAACTCCCAAAATGGTACCATACAGAGAAGTTATTTATAACATGCTTGAATTTGTGAGTATTTTTTATCATAAACTGAGGAATAGCTTTTTGATTTAAGGTTAGGAAATCATTAGTATGGCCAATACCAAAAATATTTTTTCTTTTTTTTTTTTTTTAAGATTTTATTTCTTTATTTGACAGAGATCACAAGTAGGCAGAGAGGCAGGCAGAGAGAGAGAGGAGGAAGAAGGCTCCCTGCTAAGCAGAGAGCCCGATGCGGGGCTCGATCCCAGGACCCTGAGATCATGACCCGAGCTGAAGGCAGAGGCTTAACCCACTGAGCCACCCAGGCACCCCAATACCAAAAATATTTAACTAAGTTACTATTCTGTTGACAAAATTGGTGATTATCAGTTATGAAATCATTCCAAATCTGAGAGAATTGCATCTGCGGAATGGAGAAGATATGAAAAAATTAAAAAATAAGTAAAACTTACTATTTTATCCCCAAACAAATATCTTCAGAGGTATCTAGAAATCTCAAAGAAGTCTGCTTAAAAAAAAAAAAAAAATAGGCTAAACTAATTCAGGCAACTATGAATGTGGAGAAAAAAATGTAACAAACACCACAAATTTACCACCAACCATAGGAATTAAGGCATTACGAAGACAGATAAAAATACCTGGATATTTCAAGTTTGCTCCCTTCAGAGAGGTCAGTCACTCTCTTGAAGCTGAGTTTCCTAATTTATGGTATTTTATGATGCCTTATTAATAAGTATACAGCATTACTTAACAGTATAGAGCATCATCTCTCAAGTTATTAACCTTTATATGTTACATCATCCTCTGTATATTCTATTGCAATTGTTCAAAATTACCTTAAAGAGATCTGTTCATGTATGGATGTGTCATTCTAATTCATTAGTTTTTCATAACTGAAATGTCCCATTGTATTAGTGTTCTACAATTTATTTAATTCTCCTGTTGATGACATTCAAGTTGTACATCAGTCAAGAGAGTCAAAGTTTATGCTGCAATAGGAAGCAACCAGTAAATAGTGGGGAAAAAAGCAGTCTGCTATAGTTTAAGATGTTCAGTCTCATGGAATTGTCAGGGTTCTTGGTAATTATGGCTTTCCACCTAGAAAATGACAGCCATCCGGATGCTGGGTAAGAAACAGAATTATTGTACAATTCACTTTAATTTCTTGTTTGCTGGCCAGAACCAGTCATGTGGCTCAGAACAATAGTTTCCATAAACCCCTAAAGGAAAAGAGAATCAGGTATAGGTGAACAAGAGCTTTGTTGACCACCCTTTGTTTCTAGTTCTTACTATTGCAAACCCTACTGATGTCTCCTTGTACTGATACGAGAGAAAGACTTGTGAATGAAATTCCTGGGCCTAAGGAATTCCACCTCTTTGATTTTCTTAAGTAATAGTCAAATCACATGGTCAAAGAGTTCTACTGCACTCCCACTACAAGAGAATGAGAGTTTCTGTTTCTTATAGTGTTTGTCAATACCAGGCACCAAAGGGCTCTTGTGATTGGTAATCATACATCTTACTGTGATTTTTAAGCTAATATATGACTGTCTATAGCTTTATAGTAAATCTTGATATCCTGCAGGACAGGTAACTTCACTTTGTTCCTTTAATTGAAAAAATTTCAGTAGTATTTGATTTTCCTTTTATTCTTTACTCTTTAATTAACTCTTATGTACCAATGTCAGAATCATTGTAACAATGCCAATAAAAACTCTGTCAGGATTTTCAATAGAGTTGCATTAAACAATCAAGCTACGAGAAAAAAATTCATCATTCTATGATACTGAGTCAAAATGATTTTTCATTTATCTGTTCATTTATTTAAAATTTTATAAATACCTAGTAACTAATAACATAATTTTCTCCATTAAACTAATACACATAATTTGTTAGATTTATTCATAGATAGTTTCATTTCCTTGTTTTCGTTGCAATAATAAATGACATACTTTTTAAAGTACATTTTTTATAATTTCATGGCTGTGTAAGAATGCAGTTCATTGCTATATATTGATATATAAAGTTAATTTCAAATTTCAAATGTTTTTATTTTCTCTTATTTTTCCTATATAGAACTACATTGCCTATAAATATAGTTTTACTTCTTCCTTATATACTTTATTAATTTTTATTAACTTTACTAATAATATTGAATGTAATTAAGAATAGCAAACATCCTTATCTATTTTCACATTTTAAATAGAATGCTTCCAATATTTTACCATTAATTATAACTTATTTCATAAATGCTTTGTAGCTAAATCTTCAATATGTTGAGGGTGTGTCTTTTGCTTTTGCTTTAATTAACAATAGCTTTTATCATGAAGTTATTGATTTTGTCAAATGGTATTTTCCATTTCCATTTATGTCACCAGATGATTTTCCTTTTTATTCTTCTTTTATCTCATATAATCCTTTTATTTCTAGGGTTATCCCCACAATTATTACACCACCACCATTACTGTATCAGAGCTTTTGCATCTATATTTATAAGTGACTTAGTCTATAATTTTTATTCTTATCCTGTCCTTGTCTGATTTATGTTCAATGGTTATTCATGCTGCATAAAAATAGTTGAGGAATTTTATCTCTTTCTGTTCTCTGATCGACATTCTGTAAGATTGAGATTACCTATACTTTAAGTATTTAAAGAGCACACTTCTAAATTCTGGCCTCTTATTATCTACTAACTTATATAACCTTCACTATTTTGTCTATAAAAGCAGGCATTACAGTTTTTACAGATTATACCAATATGGGCAAGTTCAATCTACTACAGCTCTAAAATCAGTCTTACTGACAGATTTTTTAAGCCCTATATATCTTGACACATAAATAAAATTTTGCTAATATGGCAAAGTATTAGATTCTTGATTTTTAAAACATTTTCTAAATAAGTAAGAAAAAGATGAAGATGTCTGCTAAAATTAACAAGTAATTAATGAAATAAATACAAAGAACATGTATACTCAAAATCTCTCCAAATTGAGAGTTCTCTCTCTCTTAGAAAAAGTTAAATAATGGTGATAGTGCTGATGACTGTTCAGTCAAATGGCCACTTTTCTACACAAATGGTGGCAATATAAATTGGTACTATCCTATTTATTATAGTAATTGATACGTTTTTGTATATATCTAAGATCTTAAAGGAAAGATGATCATCACTATATTGAAGATAGAGTATTATTATCAATACATTATTTTTATTAGACCCTTAGTAAGTATTTGGATGTTTTGGAATGGTGTAGAATCTAAAATTTGTTATCCCCTAGTCAATCTGAATTTACTGAATATCTGAATCCCTAAAGTATATTAGTATTTCACATATTCAAAAATTATATTTACACTCCTAAACTTCTAATAAGTCATAAATATTCAGCATCTTAAGTTGTTTCACTTAGAAATAAACCAAAAATTGACTCATGACTGTCTCCATGAGTGCTAAGTTATAACATTGACTGAATTCAAATGTAGGTTTTATGGACAATTAGTCATTTTTCCAACAGTCTATGATAACCTCTGTATCTTTCCCTTTTCCTGTATGGCTAAAGTCCAAATGACCTGCAGTCCATTAAAATATCTTTCTGGAGAGTTAACATTATGAATGTTTCCCCAGATTGTTAAAAATAGTAATTTTACCTTGCTTAAGGAAACATGGTGCCAACTCTAAGTATCTTGTTATTAAGGATAGAACTTTATGGTCAATTAGCTTAGCTCAATGCAGAATACAGGTTTATTTGGAGAAGTTTCGATAAGAAAATTTGAAAAAGAACTTACCGTCAAATTTTTTTCACTTGACCTGATGAAACAAATCAAGCCCATGATGGTGATTTAATGGTGCAATCAGTAATGTGTCAAAACTGATTGATGTGTCCCTTCAGAGTATGGCAGGAAACTTGATCACCAAAGTCTCAGACAAATTTTTCCCAAAAATCCCTCTGACTAACCAGACCCAAAGAGATTCTTTTAGTCAATTGTCTTTCGTTTTGTCCTTGAAGCACAATGATTTTTTTTTGTTTTTGTTTTTGTTCAGCCCCTCTGCTTTGAATTGAATAGCACACAGTGACCTCAAGATGTTATTTATGATAGAGAGCTACACATACCTTTCAAAATGTCAAATGTGTAGTCAGGTGGCAAAAAGTGATTTCTCTGTGGAGACTTAAGTAAGAAAGTAATAAATGTAATTTTCACAAAACACCAGTTTTAATAGCTATCAATGTGTTATAAACACAGTGAAATTTACAATTGGTACTGAGTCAGCACTCAGTTGCCTTCTCTTCTTAACGCTCACCTCTATGGGTGTAGACCTGCTGCTGAGAAGGCAGAACATACATCACTAGTACACACATCAGCTGAAATCTCACTGCAATTCAAAGGTGAATCAAATGATTGTCTCAAAAATAATGGTTTTCCTTTTTCCTATCATCTGTACATTTTGGAAAGTTTTCCTGAAAGTTTTATGAAGTTCAAGGACATTTGTGTAATTTATCATGCACTTCCTGTTCTGCTTCTAAGAGCCTTTGTAGAAGAGTGGCATAGAGGAAATCTCGATTGTGGTGACTGAGAAGTTACAGGAAATGCTGTGTGGTTTATTTAAAGTCCTGGGACCCAAACAAAGTACAATCTCTGATCATCAGCCTGGCCATCACCTGGGAGCTTGTTACAAAGTAGACTTTCATGCCCGCCTCAAAACCACTCTTCTCTTAATAAGATCACCAACAAATTGTATGAGCATTTGGAGAAACAATCATTTAAAAGACTGTCTTACTGGATTTGAATTATGGGAGACTGACGGCTGCTTTCCTTATTAGCCATACGACGAGCGCCAATCCCTTGACCTTTCTGAGCCTTAGGTTCCATATCAAATCAATAATTAGTACTTATCTGTGCTGACACCCAAGTGGAGTTATTATGAAGATCAAATTATGACACACAGCAAGGTATCTGACAACCTTAGAAAAGATTATCAATTACTGTTGTCATTATTAATTTTTCTAATAGGGAGCTCTCATTTCACCAGTTCAGATATATCAACCTTTTCCATTACCTTATAAGTTAGATATGTCTTTTCCGTGCTACTATAATAAGGATATTTTTTTCTAATGCTCTCCCATATCTGCTTCATCTTTTGCTGCCAGGCACACTTCGCTGCCCCTAACACTTTGTTTGGGCAGGACCACATGATCAATATGGCCAGTGGTCCCAAACTCAAAGTGTCACTTTCCGGTAGGAACAGTTATTTGCCAGTGTAAGACTTTTCAGTGGTGTCTTCTCTCTTCAGCCTTGTCCTTCTAGATGGCGGAGTTTCCATCAGTCTGAGTCCCTGAGTATAGATGAAATCCCTTGCTGGCATGTGGTGAACATATGTCATGAATGAGAATAAACATTTACGGCATTAAGTCCCTGAGATTTTTGGAGTGGGTTGCTAATACGCCATAACCAAGTCTACAGTAACCCATAGACATCTCTACTTTTCAATCTTAACCATCAAGGCTGCAGGTGATTTTAGACACTTCAGTGAAACCATTAAGTCTTCTGGGCATACCTTCACAAAATATATACCCTAAATATATATGTATATACATATACTGAAGAATCTGATTTATTTTAACACCCTCTTAATCTCTGCGATTCAGCTTTGCCTCTTCAATCCGCCCTACAAAGCTTAACCAAACTGATTTTCCTTCAGGTCTCTGGAATCTTACTATGTATTCTAGATCAGTATGGCAGATATATCTCATGTGTTCTTTCATATTTCAGCACAGAAATGGATAATTGATGATGATAAGTTTTCCTGAAGAGACAAGATATGCCCTTATAATCATTTTTAACTCAGAAAATTTGAAAGCTTCTAATCACCCATCAAAGTAGACCAGAAAGAGGAAATGAATGTTGTAGTATCAGTCTAATTTTTTCAGCTTAATGCCCTAAATAAATACTCCTTAAATTCTGGTCTCACTTTTTTAATTCTCATTTTTATTTCCTACAGCTTCTCAAAAAATAACCTTTTCTCAAACCAAAACCCCCTCCATCCTTTTCCCAACAAGCAAAATAGAGCAATGTGAAGTGTGATTCAGACCTTTTTCTTTCCCTGGAGTTTAAGTAGATTACAATGCAGATAGCAACCTGTTGAAAACTAATTTGCAAAATTGCCCAGCTCTTGTCATGAGACACTTGTGTTCCCAGGTATGAGAAGCCTCACCGATTTATCCAACCTTAACAATTAGAAATATAAGAAAGGATAAGAATGAACAAAGCAGCTTAGTTTCTCCAAGATTATTAAACTCATCAGAGAACTTAAAAGACAAGATCGGCATGACTGTGACGGTGTGAGGTTGTTGTTCTGCACCAGTTACATCAAAGGATTGAAAGAAGCAAATAACATTAATAATAATGATGGTAATAGTAACTGTTACATATTAAGTAGTTACTATGTGTGAGAACTGTGAGGAAAGTGTTTCCTTGCATTTATTTTTCTCACCTGTCTTTAAGATAGGTTTTATTATTACTATTTTATCGATTTAACTCAGAGTTAAATAAGCTTGCCCCGAGTCACATTGCTAATAGATTTTGAAAATAGGACTTTCTTCTTCTTTTTTTTTTTTTTTAATGTCCTAATATTGTTCCTGAGTGGATGCTGGATTTTTTTTTTTTAAGATTTTATTTATTTATTTGACAGAGAGAGAGAACACAAGTAGGCAGAGTAGCAGGCAGAGGGAGAGGGAGAGGGAGAAGGAGAAGCAGCCTCCCTGATGAGCAGGGAGCCCAATATGGGCTCCATCCCAGAACTCTGGGATCATGACCTGAGCTGAAAGCAGCTGCTTAACTACTGAGCCACCCAAGGTGCCCTGAAAATAAGACTTTCTATCTCCAGTGCTTACATGCCTTACCCCTTTTGCAAGCCTGCTCTCTGCAGTGAGACAGTAGTGGGTCTGGAGTAATAGGGGGTGGGGGAGAAGTGTTATGCCTTAGCTCTAATTCCAACTCTAGTTTCAAGGGTCTGTTTGACCTTAGATAGGACCACTAATGTGCTTCTGCAGCCAACACCTGTTGACTGTTGGGACTCCTGGTTGGCTCAGCTGATTAAGTGCCTGCCTTTGGCTCGGGTCTTGAGATAGAGCCCCACATTAAGCTCCTTGCTCAGTGAGGTCCCACAGCAGATTCCATGTTTCTCCCTCTGCCTGCCGCTCCACCTGATTGTGCTCTCTCACTCCCTGAAAAAATAAACAAATAAAATCTTAAAAAAAAAAAAAAAAAGACCTGTTGACTGTCGTATGGTTCACCATCTTTTACAAAACAGATGCTATTCTGAATAGCAACTTATGAACTAAATTTCTTTGCCTATAAACATTAAAAATGTTTGACATTGACTGAATCTTTGCATACATATATTTTTCTAAAACAAAGACTTACTTTTTTCATGGAAGCTATAACTTCTTATTCATTTCTTTTTCATTTTTATACATTAGTATTTCTTAATAACTAATCTTTAAAGGAACTGGGTTTCTCATTTCTCTCCACTGGTCATGTAAAAATTATTTCCAAGTAGTTCATCAGTTATTCAATATTAAGTTCCAATTAACAAAGACTTTTTCCATGAAAAAAAAACAAAGTTTTCCAAGGTCCAGTTTTCAATAAATATATGTGTCTATGAAATTGAGAACCTGAGGATGAGACTAAGGAATTTTGAAAGTGACACAAAGATTAGAATCAAGAAATTCCGAGCTTGGTCACTGAAGACATTAGGAGTATATTTTATGTTTGTGAGCAGAAAGAATCTGTTTATTATTATAATGTTTCTTGGTATTTTTGTGATATGACAACATAAATGCAGAAAGTAACTACTATCCTGAGAAAGCATTGATTTGATTTATCAGAAGTTTCTAGCTACAATTTCCATTTATCAGTATATATGGCTTTGAGTTGCTCCTCTAAGTTCTCTGAGGTATCTCTTACCCATCTATCAACCTGCCTTGACAAGTCTATGAGATTGTTGCAAGGATGCAATGAGACAGGCATATGAAAGAAATTTACATGCTTTAAATTATTATTAAAAAAACAACTGGTTTTCTTTTTTAATACCTATTGCTTAATCTGCAAAGACTAAAAATGTGTGTAGCCTAGAGTAGTTGTTTCATCAATAAAAGAGAACTAGATTAAGGCCTGTTCATTACTTGTCTATTTTGTGTTTATGAACACATATTTACTGATCCTCTTTTGTCCATCTCTGGGCTTTATTCCAGTCTATGCCATCTGCTAATACTCAAAGAAGAAACATGGAGTGTATGTGTGTGTGCATGTGTGTGTAAAGTGATTAGGAATAAGCAGAGGAGATAAGACTGCTAACTTTTTAAATTCTCAATGTAAATCTTCTCAGGAATAAGCAGAGGTGATAAGATTGCTAACTTTTTAAATTCTTGATGTAAATCTTCTCAGTGTTTGGTGAGTATTTATCTAAACAGAGTTCATCATGACAATCAAATATATAATTATATTTTTCTGTCATTAGCGATTGGTAAATTAACTGTGGTGAAGGCGACTCAGTACAAAAAGTTCTAAATATTCCTTTGATCCTTTATTTCTTAGTTTGTGGCAATATTAGTGGCAATATTAAGAACCACAATATCTTGTTGAAAAATGCCTACATGCCTGCTAGGATAGCATTTTTTTGCAGCCTCATAATTAAATACATTTGGATCTTCAGCATCCGAACTATGGAATAGGGTCCAAAACAGAGAAGTATCAGCACTAATTTCATTGTATAGAGGCAACTTCAATAATTTTGCTTTCATTTTGTCCGTAGTAAACAAACTTCCAACCTCAGAGCTATTTCAGAAGGTAATTATTTAAAATGCATTTACATTAATATGGATTTCATTACTGAGAGTATATGGAAATGACGAGATAAGAGAAGACTTTTTTCAGGTAATTCATAGTTATAATTAACAATATGTGAAATCGGGCCTGCTAATTTTGAAAAGTGACAGAGTTTTCTAACAAAATTTATTCTACTTTATTAAAATGAACTCAATAAGATTCCCAAACGAAAATCAACTGTAGCAGTCTATTTCTGTAATAACATTTACAATTTTAATTATAAAATTAATTTTCCAGGATAGCAGGCTGAAATTAAATATTATAATATTTGTGTTGACTTTTTTTTTTTACTGGATCACTCATCTAAATAATTAACCTTTTTTCCATTTTGTAAGTCCAAATAACATATTATAAATATTCTACGAGCAAAGCAGAGTCCTAGAAGAGTGATTTCTAAAGGTTCTTTTCCGAAATTGCTATATATGCTTAGACGGTCTCATTGATTTTGAATAATTAAATCATACTTCAGTATTTGAAAGTGATTTAAAATTTTTCATTGGATTATACCATAACAACAGAAGAGTAAACTAACCTAACCTTCAGGGAACAGTTCAATCAGTTGCCACAAGTGAAATCAACAATGTAGCGAAGTCACAGGTCAAGAAATGGGACATCAGTCTTTGTGTTCCCTCCCAATTCAAACTTAATTTGTCTATGAACTTCTAATACTGGAGAAAGGTTTTATAGTTTTTTTAAGTTTGTTATACTTGTGCAAAGAGTATTATTTTTTTTTGTTAAGCTTCTTTCACTCATTATTTTTGTGAGATTAGTCTATGTGAGTACATGTAGCAGGGTTTTTTTCTATTGTTTTGTATAATATACCATCGCTTGAATAGTCTCTATCCATTTATATACTTTAATTTATATCTATGTACTTATGTTTTTTATGTATATTGGGGTTTTTATCAATAATGCTGCCATTAGAATTCTACTTCATGTCTTTCAGTTATGTATACCTAGCAGTTGATTTACACAAATATATTCAATTATATGGGATGCTACCAAACACCTCCCCAAAGGGGGAGGTTCAAAGGGGTTCAAAGGAATTCAAAGGTCCAAAGGGATTGAACATAATTAACCCTCCCAAAAGCATCTAGTAAATTCTCCATTACTACAATATTAACAATATTTGGTATTAACAGTACAGTCTTTTTCATCTTATTTTTTCTGGAAGGTGTATAATGGTGGCTCATTATGATGTTATTAGCCTTTCTGTAGTGATTAATGAAGCTGAGAATCTTTTCATGTTTTTATTGGCTTTCTAATATCTTAATCTTTGAAGTGAAGTGTTCAAGATTCTTGCGCATTTTGCTAATGAATTGTCTCTATTTTTCTAGTTTCTTGAAAGATTTCTTAATATATTCTGGATATGTGTTCCTTTTTCAGGTTTAAATGTTCTAAATATCTCCAGCTCAGTGCATTGCCTTTACACTTTCTTCGTGATATCTATAGTGACATGAAGTTCTTAAATTTTCAAATAGTTCAATGTATTAAACTTTTTCCTAAATATAGTTACAACTTTTTGTAGGAAATACCTGTTTTAGGAAATATCTGCCTACCTCAAGGTAATGTAAGAATTCTCCTATGTTCTCTGGCTGTTTTATCCATAAAAAATTGATTGTTTTAAGGTGGGGGTTAGATTTATTTCTACATATATATCCAATTTACCTAGCACAAGTATAGGAAAGATCGACCTCATCTCCTCTGCAATGATGCCTTCTCTATAAATCAAGTGTCCACATTACTGCAAGTCAGTTTATAGATTCTCTTCTATATTACATAACTCTATTTTCATGAAAAACATTGACCTGTATTTCTTTTGATTTCTGCTGGCTCATAAAATAAGTTAGAGTGGGTTCTCTTTTTGCCTAATAACATTGGCAATCGTGTGTGTGTGTGTGTGTGTGTGTGTGTGTGTCTGTTATTTTGTCCTAAATTGTATGGAAGAATTCAACAAACCAGAGCTACAGTGTTCTTCATGGAAAGGCTTTAAGTTATAGATTTAATTTCTTCATTAAATATATAAGAATTATTTATATGTTCCATTTTTCTTCTTAATAAGTTGTATCTTTTAGGATATTATCCTGTAGGATATTTTTATTTCATCTACTATCTCCTATTGCCATAAGATTGTTTGCTTATATTAAAAAGTTTGTCAACACTTATGAATAGTGTAATGTTTGTAGGATCTGAGGTGATACCATTTTTTTCATTATTGATATTGTGTCTTCTTTATGAGATATGTCCTTTGCAAATATCTTCTCCCATTCTTAGCTATTTACCTTTACCACAGCCTTTTATCTCTACGCCTTTCTAATTTATGCCTTTGAATGCAGTTAATTTGCTTCTAGGTCCTGATTTAGCTTTACCCTACAAATTTTGATATGGTGTTTGTATATTATTATGGCGTTAAAAATATTTTTTTGATTTCCAGTGTGATTCTTTTTCACCTGTTGGACTTTCAGAAGTATATTGTTTAATTTCTACATTTGTGAGGATGCTTTATTCTCATTATTTATGGATTCTGTATTTGAGAATTTGCTTACTCACTAAAATTTATTTATAACCCCCAAATCAGTACTCCTGTCATTTTACTGGGCATTGGTGGACTTGCACAGTGTGGAGAATTTGAGTAATTTGATGTGTATGTTCCCAGGTAAGGTAGAAGAAGGCAACACACTACCTTCTTGTTTTAGCTTTTATATAGGAATGGATGGACAGGGTAAGGAGTAATGATATATAGTGCAAGAAGCTTTGGTTCTGGGGACAGTTGGGACAGGATTCAAATTCCAACTCTGGCATCTGTTAGTGGGGGCAGCTCTAGGCCAAGTCACTTGACATTTCTGAACCTTGTTTTCTCTTTTGTAAAAGAAAGAAAATAAAATCTACCAGGATGAGTATTTTTAGTATTTAAGAATGTAATTTATGTGAGATCTATAAATATGTGTACATATTTCCCCTAGGAGCAGTGGATCAGTATTTGTTTATTCAGTGTTCATTTTATAGAACATAACTAATAAAAATAATGAGGATTGATCTGTTACTTTATCTTGAAGGAATTGCTAGCTTAATTGACTTGTGTTCCCAATTCTTTTGACTCTCTTGAGGCTAGGTTTGGGACCTGGCATGTGTTCATCTTGGTAAAAATTTCCAGTGCACAGTTGTTGGGTCAGTGATATGTGTTATGGGTTGAATTATATTCCCCAAACTTCATACGTTGAAGTCCCTGTATCTTTACTCCCTTGGTAGATCTCTGATTCTTTCACATGGATTTCTTAATGTTGCTCAGCTTTTCTATTATTCTCAGTGGTAAAGTCTTAGATTAGTGCACTATTGCTGAAAGCAGAATCTTCTTTTTCATTTGATTTTCTTATTACTTTATCTAATTTGTCTGTCCTATTATATTTTTCTGTGTAATTTTCCCAAAACAAAACAAAATATTTGTATTTACTTCCTCTGCTTATGACTAAATTTAAGTTTATGTCATGAAACTGATTGAACTTAGTTATCATTAAGTCCAGAACACTGAAAGATGTCTCCCCGCCCCGCCCCCACCTCCTGTTTTTGGTCTATCAGCCAGGATAGATAAAGTTGGTTACACTAAGAAAATAAACAAATCCCAAACTTAATAACTTCAAACAACTTTTTTTTTTCATTTTTTATTACTCACACTTCATGGGTCTTGGGGTAATAGAAACTCTGTTTTTGCTTGATCTCATCAAAGATCTGGGCAGATCTGGAACATCTCTAGCCATAGCAGAAAATAGAAAAGGACATTACACATAAAGTTCTGGCTCTTAAAATGTTCCACCTGGATACAACACAACTCTTCTGCTCACATTCCATTGGTAAAGTCAAGTGACATAGTCTTTACTTCAAGGTCACAGAGACGTTAAATCTTATTATGTGTCTAGGAAGAGAAACAGAATATCTCTGAATAGCACTAATGTCTAATCCAACCATTTTTTTAAGTGGCTAATTACCTACTACTAATGGTCAGTTAGTGACTATTACCTACTGGCTGGAAGATTGTAGAGTTCTCAAAGGTGGAGAATATGTTCTGTTTGTAATTGTAGAAATAATCTCTAATATAGTTTTATTAGTTTTTTATTGCTGACATAACAAATGTCCACAAACTTTATAGCTTAAGAGAACACAAATTTATTTTTTAAGATTTTATTTATTTGAGAGAAAGAGAGCATGCACATGTGCAAGAGAGAGGGAGAGAGAGAAAGAGACCATGTACACAGGCAGGGGTGAGGGGGCAGAGGGAGAGGGAGAAGCAGACTACCTGCTCAGCAGGGAGCCCTACCCGGGACTCGATTCCAGGACACTGGGATCATGACCTGAGCCGGAAGCAGATACCTAACCAATTGAGCCATCCAGATGCCCAACACGATTTTTTTTTTTTTTTTACAGTTTTGTAGGGGAGAAATCTGGCACAGGTTTCACTGACCTAAAATCAAAGTTTCACCAGAATGTGTTCCTTTCTAGAAGCACTGGGAGGAAGAGGGAATCCATTTAGTTTGAGTCATTGGCAAAACTAAGTTCTCTGTGGTTATAGAACTAAGGTCTCTGACTTCTTGTGGGCTCTAACCTGAGGGCCACTACCAGTTGCTAGAGGCTATCACATTCCTTGACTCATGGCCCCCTAATTTCATGTTCAAGGCCAACTAAGGCAGTAATTCTTTCTCCCTCCCTCTCTCTCTACAGACACACACACGCATGCGTGCCTGCATATATAGTATTTATGTCTATTATATAATATTGTATTATAGTATTATGTATAATTATATACATAATCTTTTAAAGATTCACTTATTTATTTTAGAGAGAGGGGCCAGGGGAGAGGGAAAGAGAATATTTCAAGCAGACTTCCCACTGAGCTTGGAGTCCGATGTCAGACTCAGTCCCAGGACCCTGAGATCATGACCTGAGCTAAAATCAAGAGTCATATGCTTAATCGACTAAGCCACTTAGGTGCCCCTACACATAAAAATTTTAATTTAAAAATACTGAAAGAGAATTCTTAAAAATTATCTATGCTTGATCAATCTCAATCAGGTAAATGAGGGCTATCTACTCCTATATAGGGAGAAATACAACATAGATGAGGACTTCATTTTTTTTTTTTTGCTATTAATTAATCTTGATCCTTTAAGGAATAAGTGAAGTTAATATTTTATGAAGCATCATAAAAATGCTTGTTAGCAAATGCAAGAAAGAGCTTCAACAATCTGCTTTTCTACATGATTCAAGGGATTTTGCTGAATAAGCAACTCAAATATTTAGGAACAAATTCTATATATGGTGAAAATAGTAGCATATACTTCTAAGGCATAATGTAGTTTTCAAATAAATACCATCCATATTATTCCATCATATCTTCCCAACAGCTCTGTGATATAGGCAGGGTAGCAATAGTTGATTTGCTTTGACAAGTTGAGACTTGGGAGTGATAAGTGATATATCTACAGTGTTAGAGCTAGTTGTGGCAAGGCAAGAAATGTCTTAATATAAGCCTCCTTCTATATCCCTGTCTTCCTTTCTGAGAATCACCCAGCTGCACAGAAAATGTGTACACAGTTATTCCCTCTACCTCCAATGCAGGAGTGGGAGTAGGCAGGTATGTTGGTTGATTGGTATGTGGCCAATGAAAATGTAGCAAAAGATCTTAGAATCCTCTCTGTGGAGGAGTGTTCTGTTTTGCCACATTCTCTGCTGTGTAATTGCAGGCAAGAATAATCACTCTGGAAAATACAGACATTGATATCTTACATGATTTATGGTTTTATGACTTTTAAAATACCTATGTGGAGGTGTGTTGCTATACCATTGCTGAAGGTGTCTTGCATTCTCTTTCTGTTAATAAAATTAAATTCTTGATGTGAGGATAAATTACTTCATAGACTGTATGATATCACAGTAGATAAATTTTACCATCATTCTGTCAGTTCCAAATATTTCACATTTTACATGATTGGTTATATTAAGAGGTAGAACAAAATCCTCATTTGATTAGAGGGAGTTCTGCATTATGATAACATACTATATTCCATGGCTTCACAAAACGTGTTGCCATCTCAGAAAGCCTTGCCCTTTGTGGAAGAGACCAAATATTTGCTCCCGTTCTCTGTGATATTGGAGAGATGTATAAATCCAATCATATCACTCTTTGTAACATGTGTATCAGACTCTTTATACTTAGCTTAGGCTTTTAGCATACATTGTCTCCCTTTAATCCAACCATCTGTTATGCAAGTTTTGAAGCTTTACTTCACATGTTATAGACCAGATAGTATGAAACCATCATCATTCACATTGTCAGATATAAGCAACTATTTTCTTCTTTTCATTTAATTCATCTCATTTCTTTTCAGAGTAACTGTAAAATTTAGAAATCATTCTCATCAAGATCAAGTCACTTCTTTAAACTAGTATGTCCCTGCACAATTATCACTTTTTAAAATCATCCTTTAAGATCAAACCTTGTCTCCTCTCCCTGAATTTTACTACTTTCCAAATTTCTGTTATCTGTCTCTTTGCAAAAATTTAATTCCACCCCCTCTTTCCATTTTTTAAGCAGAAAACTCTGAGATAGAAATATATAGTATGATAAGAGCCCATAAAATTATGTTGCTAAAAATATGAAATGACATTAGATCATCTGATTTAATATATTATTTTATGTATTTGAATGAATATATATATATTTTTAAAGATTTTATTTATTTATTTGTCAGAGAGAGAGAGGGAGAGAGAGCAAGCACAGGCAGACAGAATGGCAGGCAGAGGCAGAGGGAGAAGCAGGCTCCCTGATGAGCAAGGAGCCCAATGTGGGACTCGATCCCAGGATGCTGGGATCATGACCTGAGCCGAAGGCAGCTGCTTAACCAACTGAGCCACCCAGGCGTCCCTGAATGAATATATTGAGTGTTTGCTTAGACATGAACTCCCCTCTCAAGTCAGTTATTGTTCATGGTAGAAAAATAAACATGTAATATCAAACTTTAATATGATGTGTTTAGTATGACTAAATATAGTAGAAAATACTCTGAAAGGACATGAGAAGGTATAACTCAGCAATTGTAGTAAATAAGAAAATGATTCATGGGGCACTTGGTTGGCTCAGTCGGTTAAGTCTCTGCCTTAGGCTCAGGTCATGATCCTGGGTTCCTGGGATCGAGCCCAGCATTGGGATCCCTGCTCAGCAGGGAGCATGCTTCTCTCTTCCCCTGCCTCTCCTCAGGCTTCTGCTCTCTTTTTCTCTCTCTCTCACTCACTCTCTTTCTCAAATAAAAAACCAGAAACTTAAAAAAAAAAAAAGAAAATGATTCATGGAGGAAGTGATATTTACGTTGATTCTTTAAGGATTATTTTAGTGGGATGTAGACCTGAGTAGAGAGTAGAGTGCAAGCATACTGCAGGCGAAGACAATAGTGTGATTTATTAGTTATCTATTACTGCATAACAAATACTATCAACTTAGCTGTGTGAAACAACACACCTTTATTATCTCATAGTTTCTATGTGTCATCTTAGCTAGGGCATGCTTATCTGAATCATCCACTCGGGGTCTCACACGGTTGTGATCAAGGGGTTGTCCTAGTTCACATTGTCATCTGGAGACCCCCATTAGAGAAGAATTGCCTTCCAAGCTCATTTAGGTTGTTGGCAGAATTAATTTCCCTGTGGCCGTATGGCTGAAGTTCTGACTTGTTACTATCTGGAGGCTGGAGCCTGCCACCATATTGAGGCCACACCTAACTCCTTCCATATGGGCATTTCAAACATGGATACTTGCCTCTGTATAAGGCCAGCAAGGGAATCTCTCCCTTTTAAAGGATTTCAGCTGCTTAAGTCAAGCCTACCTTAGATAATCTCCCTTTTTATTAATTCAAAATAAACTGATATGAGACCTTAATTGCATTTGAAAAATCCCTTTACTTTTGCTCTATACTGTAAATTTATCACAGGGGTGTTATCCCACCACTTTTGCCATATTCTATTGATCAAAAGCAAAACACAGTTACCAGACATGCTCTAGGGAAGAGGATTATTCAAAGGTGTGGCCACCAGAGGTTGGGAATTATTGGGGGTTACCCTAGGTTCTGACTGCCATAATGGGCAAAGACAAGTGTTCATGAAGTAATACAGTACTGCAAACCTGCAAGTACAATAGTTCCACCCAGTAGCAAGATAAGATTCTAAAACATGGTTAGAGGTAAATAAAGGTCAGAACCCATGAACTTTGAATAGCTTATGAAAGAGTTTGGGTCCCATGTTACATGCAGAGAGAAGCTATTGAAGACTATTCATTGAGTAGAGCTTGGGTACAATCAGTCTGAAACCAGTGAGTAAGATGGAATGCAATAGACAAATCTGGAAATAGGGAGATCAGTTAGAACAACCATTCAATAATCCAGAGAAAAGAGGATGGGAGTTTTGGCAAGACTAAGAAGGGGAAAAAAAAGAAAAAAAGAGAAGCCAGGTATAAAAATATATTTAAGAAAAATGATTACCATGAACATTGAAGATGGGAGAGAGGGAGGGGTGTGAGATGACTTATTTTTGTCTACACTAGATATATAATCCCTGGTTCAGGGACCTACCAACCTGAGATTGAATACAGGTTTTTGCCACTCTATTAAAAAAAAAAAGTCTTATGAGCATATTTATTATGCAAAGCACTCTGTTAGGTATTTCATGGAATTCAAATATTTGCTCAGTATATTATCTGACTCCAAGAGTGTATAAGACACACTCTAAATGACCAGATATACAAGGTAGTGTGTAATACAATATGTGAGGGAATGTAATGATGAGGTATCTAGGGAAGTAACTTAATTTTATGCAAGATTGTAAATCAAGGCAAGATTTAGAGATGGAGATTGGGCTAATGTAGGGCATTCTGAGTGAAAGTTAAAGAACTTGAACTTTGTCTAATAGGCAATAGAGAATTCAATGACGGTTTTGAAGATGGCTAGTGATGTTAGCAAAACAGTGCTTTCTGAAAATTATTTTGCAAATTAATGAGCATAATACATATGATGGACAAAATCTGGAGATAGAGATTATTTTAAAGGAAATATTTGGGGTGCCAGAGTGGCTGGCAGTTAAGGGTCTGCCTCAGGTGAGGTCATAATCTCAGGGTCCTAGGATGGAGTCCTGTATGGGGATCCCTGCTCAGCAGAGAGTGTGCTTCTCCTTCTCCTTCTGCCCCCCCATACTCATTTTCTCTCCCTCTCTTACATAACTTAATAAAATCTTTAAAAGAAAATAAAGGAAATATTTGTAATCTAGAGTTAAAAAAATATGAATTTGGGCCAGTGAAATTGGAAAAGGATACCAGGTGGGAATGATTGTCAAGACCTTTAACCAAAACTACACTAGGTTTGTGGCTGCAGAAAGTTGCTACAGTGGGCACTTGCTTATTTAATATTTTTACCTCCTGACTAGCATTTTAAAAGCATCTTATCTTCCATATCAAAATCACTGTTAGTGCACACTCCATTTTTTAATGTGCCTTTGGCATCACCCTTGATCACAGCATAACAATCAATCAGGAACAGAAAAATTTAAATCTTTTCCACCTAAAGGCTAGAGTTTTCTGCTCTACTGGATAATAATTATTCTATTAATAATACCACTGCAAAAAATAATAATACCACTGCAAAATGTTATTGAATATATATGAAATGTAGATAATATTCCTAATACTCAACAAGAATTATCCTTAGAATAAACCATTTGGTTGTAAACACAATGATAGGTGAAGGAGCTGAAATGAAATAACTTGCTCAGATTCATACCCCTAGTTAGGAGCAGAGTGAGAATTCTAACTTGGAATATGGATAGAAGTCTATGGTAGAGCTCAGACTCTTCGTCATTATGCAATGCTCCTAGATTTAGCACTGCACAAAACAAACAAACAAATACCATTAATACTTTGTAATATTTCAAATTGGTTCTCTAACTATTTTCTTCCTTTTGGATTCCTATCCTAGTAAACTATTTCTACAGATGAATGATATAGCTTTTCCAGCTTACATTATTACCCCCAAATGAGGAAAAATTAAATGTTAATGAAGATGGCTTAGTATTTTTGCATAATAAATTGGAAAGGGGAAGGAAGGAATCTGTCACCTGAAAAGAAATCTATTAAAAAATGTATTTCTGTGTTGACAAGTTTTGAAACATTATAATAATCTAGTCTTAAGTATTATAGTTGTCATGGGCAAAACTAACATACAGACTATTCAGTTAAATGCTCCCAATGGTGTAATCTAAAGTAACCATGAAGTCTTGTGTTCAATAAATTTCTCCATTGATTGAGAGCTTTTTCTGGAGAATTTATTTATTTACTCATTCATGTGTTCTTTCAACCGTGGTAGACATGATAAAGATATTGGCAATGCAGAAAAGAAGATGAGAAGAGATTGTCACTTTTTTGTCTTTCTGGGGCAGACTGTGAATTACCTTTGTGATTGGAAGAGGAGTACAGAGAAAGAAGAGATTCTAATCTCTGGAGAGATTCCTTATCTCATTTGATAAAGGGAACTGTCAAGAAAGATAGTCAGCATAGGGGCTGTGGCAGGAAATAAATTTCATGGTAAGGACTCACCAAGCACAAGGACTCAAGGAACTGTAGGGCAAAGGATGAGAAGAAAGTGTCCTCCTAAAAGCAGAAGGACATCGAGCATACTGATAATTGTCCTCTGAATTTTCTGTTTGTTCAGTGAAGAATGCTCCCTTAAGGCAAGCTAGAACAGACTTGAAACAATATAATACTTGTTATAAAAACCAAACCAAAGTAAGAAACTCAGACAATAGAAAAATAGGATGGAAGAGATGTCTGCTGCCCATAGGGACTCAATGACAAAAAAAAAAAAAAAAAAAAAGTGTAAATATGTATTTATATAATTGGTCATAGTATTTTGATGAGACTATGCCAAAATAACTTCATTGAAATGAACTGTTTGACATGTTTGTAATTTACAAATTGTCTGTTTTGAAGTAGACCAAGTTATACTGCACTCGGCTTTGTAGACGGGAAACGTGAGTTTATTACTGCATTTTCGTGAATGAATAGTAATGCTTAACTTTCAGTGGGTGATCCATTCAACCTCTCTTGTTTTAAGGAGGAGATAGTTTTATCACTGGTCTGAATAACAAAACTCTTATTGTTCCATATCATATGAAGTCTGAAAAAAAATGGGGATATAAAAAATACGAAGAGATTGGCAAATTAATTTTTCAACTCAAACTAGTAGTAAGCAGGGCCATTTCTGACAGATCTGTTTTCCTGAAAGTGTGAATTGCCCAGTGCACCTTCCCTAAACTACCACGTGGCCATCTCAACCTACTGCCTCAGTTTAACAAAACTTTCTCCACATAATGTGGAGAATTTCTTTTTAAGATTTTATTTATTTATTTGATAGAGAGAGATCGCAGTAGGCAGAGAAAGAAAGGAGGAAGCAGGCTCCCTGTGGAGCAGAGAGCCAGATGCGGGGCTCGATCCCAGGACCCTGGGATCATGACCTGAGCCGAAGGCAGAGGCTTTAACCCACTGACCACCCAGGTGCCCCTGGAGAATTTTTTTAAAGAAGATTTATTTGTTTATTTTAGAGAGAGAGAGAGAGAGTCAAGTTGGGGGAGGGAGAGACATAGTCTCAGGCTCCACACGGAGCCCAAGCTCACCACACCAGAGATCACCACCTGAGCAGAAACCAAGAGTTGGAGGCTAAACCCACTGGGCCATCCAGGCACTCCTGTAATGTGGGTAATTTTTAAGTGTTCTTAATCACCATCATTAGCATGAACATTCAGAAATATCTATTAAGATTCATTCATTTACTAGAACATATTTATTTATTGAGCTGCTGCAGTGAATCAGACACTTCTAGGCTCAGGGAATATAACAGTACACATAATACTTTTTGAGGGAAATAAGCAGACTTCGAACACAGAAATATATGTGATTGTTTCAGGAGGAATTATGAGGTGATTGGTAGAATATAAAAGAAAATTGAGGCAGTCTAAGAGGATGAGTGGGATTCCTCATTATACCAGTGGTGAGGGAAGGGAGGAGAAACATGGGGTTAATTATTGAGTCAGCTCCATGGATATCCGGGGAAACGGTGTCTGAGGCCAGAGAAAGAGCACAGGCAGAAACATTAAGGCTTGGCAGATTCAAGGAATTGTCAGGAGGATAATGTGCCTGGAATGAGCCTTCAGCTGCAGAACATAGGATCAATTTAAGATATTAAAGCACAAAATTAGTTGGCTGGGGCAGAACAGACCCAATAAACAGAAATGAGTAAGTATCTGCACATAAAAATGTTATTAAGACTCTTGAACTATGTGTAGGCTACTCATACTATTTAATACTAAATGAGGCATCTGTAACTAGCCATTCTCTTCCTTGACTCTATGCTATCCTAAAACCTGAATGTCTTTTCCTACTTTTCGCTGCATTGTTTCCTTTCATTGATTTTGCCAGTTTCATTTTAAACAACATTTTTCTGACTACTTTTTACATCAGTCTACCATCATTATTGGAAGATACAGTGATATTTAATTTCATTTGATTCACATCCACTATTTTCTAGTAACTATGTTCCTTATAAAATGAAATTTGATATTAAGGGGGCTCTCCTGTATGTTATTTAAATGAGTTTATTTAATGAATTGAAAGAGGGTTTGTTTTGTTTTGTTTTTACATATAATGAACAATAAATTCCTTCTCTGTAAACCGCATCTCAGAACAAAAGCTCTTTACCAGTCCCCAATGCAGACTCTACCTCAACACATTAGGATCCGACATCTCGGTACACTTATATTATTGGGACATTCATCATGATACACTGTAAACAAATGAAAGAGAGTCTGCTAGTCTTGAGAAAAAAAATAAATGAAAGGGATAAACATAAGAATAGTAGAGAAGTCACCTCTTCCCTTTTCAAACTAGTTGGCAGTAACATCTACATTTACACATTTACACATTACACATTACACATTGGCCTTTAGATGTATACAGAATATTTATTTAAAATTTAAAGAAACACTTTACTCCCCTTGATATTTAAAGCTATGTGAGTGTTTTGTTTTTCCATCTGGGGAAATTTTGCAGTCAGGTTTTGTGTAACCAACCCAAAGTGAACACAATGTGTTAAGACTCTGAGAGTTTCACTGCTTTGTGACTCTGGCTCTGAGGAAGGATTGTGACATTACGTTTCAGGCCATTTTCTCTAATAGTAATTTCATTTTCATTAGTTTATGCAGCCAACTCAGCACTGGAGCTCAGCTATGGAGTAAAGGGCACTGTGTATTTAAAACGTTATTATTACTCTGTTCGGTTTTTTGGACATTTTTGTTTAATAGCATTTCATCCCCACACTAAGCATTTTTTCCCCTTGCATGCAACGCTCAAATAAAGATGATTCTAACCTTTTTTCAGGTCTTATAGTTGCCTTGATACCATGGCTTTGCATTTTAGGGAGATGCTTTGAAAAATAAAGCTCTGTAATTATTAAAAATCCACTGACAATTACTTACCTTCTGTAGATGAGTTGACTTCATAGAAACTGAAGTTTCTTTTTAATTTAATTTTATTTTTTATAAACATATAATATATTTTTATCCCCAGGGGTACAGGTCTGTGAATCACCAGGTTTACACACTTCACAGCACTCACCGTAGCACATACCCACCCCAATGTTCATAACCCCTCCCCCCCACCCCCCCTCCCCCCATGAACCCTCAGTTTGTTTTGTGAGATTAAGAGTCACTTATGGTTTGTCTCCCTCCCAATCCCATCTTGTTTCATTTACTCTTCTCCTACCCCCTTAACCTCCCATGCTGCCTCTCCTCTACCTCATATCAGGGAGATCATATGATAGTTGTCTTTCTCCGATTGACTTATTTCGCTAAGCATGATACCCTCTAGTTCCATCCACGTCGTCGCAAATGGCAAGATTTCATTTCTTTTGATGGGTGCATAGTATTCCATTGTGTATATATACCACATCTTCTTTATCCATTCATCTGTGGATGGACATCTAGGTTCTTTCCATAGTTTGGCTATTGTAGACATTGCTGCTATAAACATTCGGGTGCACGTGCCCCTTTGGATCACTACGTTTGTATCTTTAGAGTAAATACCCAGTAGTGCAATTGCTGGGTCATAGGGTAGTTCTATTTTCAACATTTTGAGGAAGCTCCATGCTGTTTTCCAGAGTGGTTGCACCAGCTTGCATTCCCACCAACAGTGTAGGAGGGTTCCCCTTTCTCCACATCCTCGCCAGCATCTGTCATTTCCTGACTTGTTAATTTTAGCCATCCTGACTGGTGTGAGGTGATATCTCATTGTGGTTTTGATTTGTATTTCCCTGATGCCGAGTGATGTGGAGGACTTTTTCATGTGTCTGTTGGCCATCTGGATGTCTTCTTTGCAGAAATGTCTGTTCATGTCCTCTGCCCATTTCTTGATTGGATTATTTGTTCTTTGGGTGTTGAGTTTGCTAAGTTCTTTATAGATTTTGGACACTAGCCCTTTATCCGATATGTCATTTGCAAATATCTTCTCCCATTCTGTCAGTTGTCTTTTGGTTTTGTTAACTGTTTCCTTTGCTGTGCAAAAGCTTTTGATCTTGATAAAATCCCAATAGTTCATTTTTGCCCTCACTTCCCTTGCCTTTGGCGATGTTCCTAGGAAGATGTTGCTGCGGCTGAGGTCGAAGAGGTTGCTCCCTGTGTTCTCCTCAAGGATTTTGATGGATTCCTTTCTCACATTGAGGTCCTTCATCCATTTTGAGTCTATTTTCGTGTGTGGTGTAAGGAAATGATCCAATTTCATTTTTCTGCATGTGGCTGTCCAATTTTCTCAACACCATTTATTGAAGAGGCTGTCTTTTTTCCATTGGACATTCTTTCCTGCTTTGTCGAAGATTAGTTGACCATAGAGTTGAGGGTCTATTTCTGGGCTCTCTATTCTGTTCCATTGATCTATGTGTCCGTTTTTGTGCCCGTACCATGCTGTCTTGATGATGACAGCTTTGTAATAGAGCTTGAAGTCCGGAATTGTGATGCCACCAACTTTGGCTTTCTTTTTCAATATTCCTTTGGCTATTCGAGGTCTTTTCTGGTTCCATATGAATTTTAGGATTATTTGTTCCATTTCTTTGAAAAAAATGGATGGTACTTTGATAGGAATTGCATTAAATGTGTAGATTGCTTTAGATAGCATAGACATTTTCACAATATTTATTCTTCCAATCCAGGAGCATGGAACATTTTTCCACTTCTTTGTGTCTTCCTCAATTTCTTTCATGAGTACTTTATAGTTTTCTTAGCCTCTTTGGTTTAGGTTTATTCCTAGGTATCTTATAGTTTTGGGTGCAATTGTAAATGGGATTGACTCCTTAATTTCTCTTTCTTCTGTCTTGTTGTTGGTGTAGAGAAATGCAACTGATTTCTGTGCATTGATTTTATATCCTGACACTTTACTGAATTCCTGTACAAGTTCTAGCAGTTTTGGAGTGGAGTCTTTTGGGTTTTCCACAAATAGTATCATATCATCTGCGAAGAGTGATAGTTTGACTTCTTCTTTGACGATTTCGATGCCTTTAATTTCCTTTTGTTGTCTGATTGCTGAGGCTAGGACTTCTAGGACTATGTTGAATAGCAGTGGTGATAATGGACATCCCAGCCGTGTTCCTGACCTTAGCAGAAAAGCTTTTAGTTTTTCCCCATTGAGAATGATATTTGCGGTGGGTTTTTCATAGATGGCTTTGATAATATTGAGGTATTAGCCCTCTATCCCTACACTTTGAAGAGTTTTGATCAAGAAGGGATGCTGTACTTTGTCAAATGCTTTTTCAGCATCTATTGAGAGTATCATATGGTTCTTGTTCTTTCTTTTATTAATGTGTTGTATCACATTGATTGATTTGCGGATGTTGAACCAACCTTGAAGCCCTGGAATAAATCCCACTTGGTCGTGGTGAATAATCCTTTTAATGTACTGTTGAATCCTATTGGCTAGTATTTTGGTGAGAATTTTTGCATCTGTGTTCATCAAGGATATTTGGTCTGTAGTTCTCTTTTTTGATGGGATCCTTGTCTGGTTTTGGGATCAAGGTGATGCTGGCCTCATAAAATGAGTTTGGACGTTTTCCTTCCATTTCTATTTTTTGGAACAGTTTCAGGAGAATAGGAATTAGTTCTTCTTTAAATGTTTGGTAGAATTCCCCCGGGAAGCCGTCTGGCCCTGGGCTTTTGTTTGGAGATTTTTGATGACTGTTTCAATCTCCTTACTGGTTATGGGTCTGTTCAGGCTTTCTATTTCTTCCTGGTTCAGTTGTGGTAGTTTATATGTCTCTAGGAATGCATCCATTTCTTCCAGATTGTCAAATTTGTTGGTGTAGAGTTGCTCATAGTATGTTCTTATAATTGTCTATATTTCTTTGGTGTTAGTTGTGATCTCTCCTCTTTCATTCATGATTTTATTTATTTGGGTCCTTTCTCTTTTCTTTTTGATAAGTCTGGCCAGGGGTTTATCAATCTTATTAATTCTTTCAAAGAACCAGCTCCTAGTTTCGTTGATTTGTTCTATTGTTTTTGGTTTTTTTTTGTTTGTTTGTTTGTTTCTATTTCATTGATTTCTGCTCTGATCTTTATGATTTCTCTTCTCCTGCTGGGTTTAGGGTTTCTTTCTTGCTCTTTCTCCAGCTCCTTTAGGTGTAGGGTTAGGTTGTGTACCTGAGACCTTTCTTGTTTCTTGAGAAAGGCTTGTACCGCTATATATTTTCCTCTCAGGACTGTCTTTGTTGTGTCCCACAGATTTTGAACCGTTGTGTTTTCATTATCATTTGTTTCCATGAATTTTTTCAATTCTTCTTTAATTTCCTGATTGACCCATTTATTCTTTAGAAGCATGCTGTTTAGTCTCCATGTATTTGGGTTCTTTCCAAATTTCCTCTTGTGATTGAGTTCTAGCTTCAGAGCATTGTGGTCTGAAAATATGCAGGGAATGATCCCAATCTTTTGATACCGGTTGAGACCTGATTTAGGACTGAGGATGTGATCTATTCTGGAGAATGTTCCATGTGCACTAGAGAAGAATGTGTATTCTGTTGCTTTGGGATGAAGTGTTCTGAATATATCTGTGATGTCCATCTGGTCCAGTGTGTCATTTAAGGCCTTTATTTCCTTGTTGATCTTTTGCTTGGATGATCTGTCCATTTCAGTGAGGGGAGTGTTAAAGTCCCCTACTATTATTGTATTATTGTCGATGTGTTTCTTTGATTTTGTTATTAATTGGTTTATATAGTTGGCTGCTCCCACGTTACAGGCATAGATATTTAAAATAGTTAGATCTTCTTGTTGGACAGATCCTTTGAGTATGATATAGTGTACTTCCTCATCTCTTATTATAGTCTTTGGCTTAAAATCTAATTGATCTGACATAAGGATTGCCACTCCTGCTTTCTTCTGATGTCCATTAGCATGGTACATTCTTTTCCAACCCCTCACTTTAAATCTGGAGGTGTCTTCAGATTTCTTGTAGGCAACATGTAGATGGGTTTTGTTTTTTTATCCATTCTGATACCCTGTGTCTTTTGGTTGGGGCATTTAGCCCATTAACATTCAGGGTAACTATTGAGAAATATGAATTTGGTGCCATTGTATTGCCTGTAAGGTGACTGTTATTGTATATTGTCTCTGTTCGTTTCTGATCTACTACTTTTAGGGTCTCTCTTTGCTTAGAGGACCCCTTTCAATATTTCCTGTAGAGCTGGTTTGGTGTTTGCAAATTCTTTCAGTTTTTGTTTGTCCTGGAAGTTTTTGATCTCTCTTTCTATTTTCAATGATAGCCTAGCTGGATATAGTATTCTTGGCTGCATGTTTTTCTCATTTAGTGCTCTGAATATATCTTGCCAGTTCTTTCTGGCCTGCCAGGTCCCTGTGGATAAGTCTGCTGGCAATCTAATATTTTTACCATTGTACGTTACAGACTTCTTTTCCCGGGCTGCTTTCAGGATTTTCTCTTTGTCACTAAGACTTGTAAATTTTACTATTAGGTGATGGGTTGTGGACCTATTCTTATTGATTTTGAGGGGGGTTCTCTGAACCTCCTGGATTTTGATGCTTGTTCCCTTTGCCATATTGGGGAAATTCTCTCCAATAATTCTCTCCAATATACCTTCTGCTCTCCTCTTTCTTTCTTCTTCTTCTGGAATCCCAATTATTCTAATGTTGTTTCGTCTTATGGTGTCACTTATCTCTCGAATTTTGTCCCTCTTTTGCTGAGCTTCTTTATTCTCTGTCATTTGGTCTTTTATATCACTAATTCTTTCTTCTGCCTCATTTATCCTAGCAGTGAGAGCCTCCATTTTTTATTGCACCTCATTAATAGCTTTTTTCATTTCAACTTGGTTAGATTTTAGTTCTTTTATTTCTCCAGAAAGGGCTTTTATATCTCCCGAGAGGGTTTCTCTAATATCTTCCATGCCTTTTTCGAGCCCGGCTAGAACCTTGAGAATCGTCATTCTGAACTCTAGATCTGACATATTACCAATGTCTGTATCGATTAGGTCCCTAGCCTTTGGTACTGCCTCTTGTTCTTTTTTTTGTGGTGAATTTTTCCGCCTTGTCATTTTGTCCAGATAAGAGTATATGAAGGAGCAAGTAAAATACTAAAGGGGTGGCAACAACCCCAGGAAAATATGCTTTAACCAAATCAGAAGAGATCCCAAATCGTGAGGGGGGAGAAAGGGGATAAAAAGAGGTTCAGAAAGAAAAGAAAAAAAAAAAAAAACAATTAAAAAAAAGAAAATGAATAAAGAAAAAATATAAAAAAGAAAAAATATATATATTAAATAAACTAGTTAAAAACGTTAAAAAAGAAAAGT
Organism: Enhydra lutris kenyoni; assembly: GCF_002288905.1. Classification (NCBI taxonomy): domain Eukaryota; kingdom Metazoa; phylum Chordata; class Mammalia; order Carnivora; family Mustelidae; genus Enhydra; species Enhydra lutris. The sequence continues at coordinate 17,819,607 of NW_019154112.1, read as the reverse complement.
GTAAAAGTTAAAAAAAATTCGGCAGAAGAAGAGAAAAAAAATTGAAAAAGGAAAAAAAAATTGAATTAACTGCAAGGCTAAAGAATCATTGGGAGAAAGCCATGAGTTCTGTGCTTTGCTTTCTCTTCCTCTGGAATTCTGCTACTCTCCTTGGTATTGAAACTGCAGTCCTTGGTAGGTGAACTTGATCCTGGCTGGATTTCTTGTTGATCATCTGGGGGAGGGGCCTGTTGTAGTGATTCTCAAGTGTCTTTGCCCCAGGCGGAGTTGCACCACCCTTACCAGGGGCCGGGGTGAGTAATCCGCTCGGGTTTGCTTTCGGGAGCTTTTGTTTCCTGAGCGCTTTCCGTAGAGTTCCGGAGGACAGGAATGAAGTTGGCGGCCTCCCAGTCTCCGGCCCAGAGGAGCCAATAGCCCAGGGCCCCACTTCTCAGTGCGCCCTCAGAGAAAAGTGCCCAATTACTCCCGTCACCCTGACCTCCGGCCACGCTCCGAGCTGACTGAGCCTGCAACCGGTTCAAGGTAACCCCAAGCTGAGAGTCACTCCTTGGCTCTGTTTCTGTAGCCGCCTTCCCCGTTCTAATACTTGTAAGCTCTGTGACACTCAGACACCCCCGATCCTTCTGTGACCCTGCAGGACCTGGGGCCATGCTGACCCCGCGTGGGCTTCACCCCAGTTAAGCCTCTGGAACGATGTCCCTCAGCGGAACAGACTTTTAAAAGTCCTGATTTTGTGCTCCGTTGCTCCGCCGCTTGCCGGGAGCCGGCCCCTCCCCCCGCGGCCTATCTTCCCGTCGCTTTGGATTCACTTCTCCGCCAGTCCTACCTTTCAGAAAGTGGTTGATTTTCTGTTTCTGGAATTGCTGTTCTTCTTCTCTTCGATCTCCCGTTGGATTTGTAGGTGTTTGCAATCTTTAGGTAAGCTATCTAGCTGGTCTCCCGCTACCTGAAGTAGTCTCAGCCTGCTACTTCTCCGCCATCTTGACTCCTCTCCAAACTGAGGTTTCTTAATGACAATGAGCATTTCTTGTAAAAGTTCAGAGTCCCTTTCATGTTTGAATGGAGACTGTTTTCTTAGATTCTGAATATAATTTTCCAAGGTAAAAATATTATGTCCCATTTGTTTGTACTCTTCCAACCAATGATTTACTCTGTGAGGTATGATGCGTGTCTGAGGACGCACACATGGGGGCGGGGCGGGGGGGGGCACTCAGGAAACAGATCCTTAACCGCCTCATTACCTATTACTCCGTGTCTCCTAAACTCCAAGAATAAAAGACCTTTCTTTCCAGCTCTTTATAATTTTCACATATTCTCTTCTTCACTGAACGCCTCATTAGCTTTATCTTAAGTAGGCTTTGTTTGCGCAGAAATTTGTGTTCATTGTTAAATGAGACTATTTTTCAAAGTGACAAAAACATTGTAGGTCATTGTGCTACTTTTGAAATCTGTTACTAAAAGTGGTCTACTTAAAAACACAAATCGTATGATTGCTTATGAATGCTCTTGGATAAAAATCTTCCCAAGACCTATCTCCATGTGATAGCCTCTTAGTTCACCTCTGTTTGGATTAAGTCCAAATTCATGTCTCCAACACAATGATTGATTCTCTGTTCCCTGGCACACAGCATGTGCTCATGACCCAGGTATCAAGTGTTTATTTGACCTTATGTGTCTATTCTGTGACAGTCCTCACTTTGGGAGTGTCTACTATCTAATTTGTATGCTAGATGTTAACCAGATGTGCAATAATAGGAGGGAGTGTTCTCAGATTTTACCTAGAGGTTATATACCTGTGGTGACCATTTTTCTAAACCAAAAATTGAGACAAATTGGTTGACAAATATGAATAAACTCATGCTCACAGAGGGAGATAATATTTTAAAGTAGAATAATCCTGGAAAAATTCACAAGTTTAGACACAAACAAGTAGATGTTCCCCTCAACAGAAATTACCACTGACCAATAGAAATGTTCCACGTTTATTCAGTATAGAGATATGTATGCATTGTGTACATCTTCTGATTCAGCTGGCTTAATTTACCCAGGTTTATAGATTCATGTCATGAATGCACTTAAATATTAGATATGTTTCTAATAATCCAGTGAATCCAAATATTTTAACTTTATGTTTAGATATAGCAGTTTGTGAATTTATAGTAAATAAAAATTTGAAGCCCTTCACACTGGAATTTCACATTATTTTTTGATTTCCAAGTATTCAAACTATTGTATATAGCTCATGGTATTATATTTTGTTCAATAAGAGAATAGCAAAAAAAAAAAAAAAAGGCAAAAATATTGCTTTAAATACCTAAGTAATATAATAATTTCATAGTGCATTAAATATGAAAGTTATAATCCCTGACATATTTTCTGTACACACACATTACACACATATATATGCTTATTTATTTATCCTTAAAATTATAGATCAATTTTTTGAGAGTTTTTAAATTTTTTTTAAGAAATAAACATTTCCAAGTGGCTGAAAAAGCAATCACCACAATCAGGACAAGGATTTCACAGTATAATTGTCAATAAAAGTATTTCAAAAAAAATCATGTTCAGTTTAAAGGTCCATACAGACAGCCACAGTCATCTTGTAGAATCTATAATGAGGGTAACTCTTATGAGACTTATTCTCTTCCATATGAAAAAAAATAATAATACAGCCTTGACATTGATATATGCAATATATTTTTAAGATGACATTTACACAATACTGTTCTTGCCAGGAAAAAGTAACAATTCAAAGAAGAAGGTTTTTTTATAGTATGGCACACTGTGATTGAAAAGGCTGAACGTTCCAATTTCTACACTTTTTCTATTCATTCTTTGGAGGAGTGAACACTATCCTAATGGAAAGATTTTTTAAATGATCCATATATATAGTGATCCAATGTATATAGCACTAAAGTATTTATCTAAGGAAATTTAGAAGGTGGCCAAATGTGAGTTTTCAAAAAAACAAAAAGGTAAGTATCATACAAGCTTTCAGTTTTATTCATGGTAAGAAACGAGCACGTCTCTGTGCATGTTTGTATCCTGCATCCGAATGAGAGAATAGGAGCTATGCTTAGTTAAAATGGTTGGCAACAATAAATCAGGTATGGTGGCATGGACTTCAGATAATAAGATCAAATTTAAAAATACCTTCTAAAGTCCGTGAGGAAAAATTGAAAAGGATTTAGTTCAAGGGCAGGCTGACTCAACTCCACAAATATAATACAGAAACTAATGAATGAGCTTGAGACATACAAAACGCAGTTCACAAATTCAGGTGTGAAAGAAATATGATTTTACTTTTTGAAACTTAATTTTAAATTTTAAGCCTCCATTCTGTTGGGTAGATTTAAGAAAAAAAAAAAAAGTAAATTAACCTCTGTTCCTTATGGGCATAGCCTCTGCTGCTGTCACTGACTGTTACATGATTCTGAAATCCAAGGTCATGCTGTGCTGAGGCTGTTTCCGAGGGTACCTTCCATAGCCAACACGTCCTCTCCAAATGCAGACAATCCCTGCTACTCTTTGACACGTGGGGCTCTTTATTTCTATCAACTTAGACTCTTGAGGTAGGCATTTTTCTCTGGATCATGTTATGTTTTTGGTGAGCTCCCCTGACTGTAAGCATGGCACCCACCCGCTTCCTTCTCTGTCTCCCCCTCTCCTTCTCATCTCTTCTCCTCCCTGGTAAAAATATCTTCTTCATCTCATGTGGCTAGGACTACTGTATGAAAATTTCAAGTAGGCCTGGTGATGCATGCAGTAAGAAAAAGAACCTGGAGGCTTATAACTCTTGCCCATGCAAGCATCCCCTCACATGAAAAGCTGTGTGGACACTGGAGTGCCACCGTGGCCTGCACCAGCCTGTGGCCTGGAAAAGATTTGAGGGAGGGAGTCAACAGTTCTGAGTGTCTCTCAGCTGGCAGATTCCTCATTTCATGCAGGTTAGTAAGCCCTCTGAATTCAGGAACACCTTTATGTAGAAACAGGTACCCTCAGATAGGGACATCCACTCACTTACATCCTAATTCTGGGTTTGTCCCTTGCACCAAACTTGGGTTTGGCTGCAAGGTGGGCCTGGTAGAAATTGTACAATAGGTGTATTTCTTTTATAAACCTGTGACATTCCTCTTCTTTTAATAGTGATTTACTTGATTCCTTTGTGTTTCCTTTCTTTCATTTTTCCTTCCTTCCTTCCTTCCTAAAACCTACTTTGGAAAGGATATAACACAACATTTATAGCATATTTAGAAAACAAGTCTGTAAGTAAGGAAGTTCTATTTGGAGGTGAACAAATTATTCTGGAATCTTGAGGCACTTCTATGTCTCTTTTCTAAGGAACATAAACATACTTCCAATTTGAGACCAGTAATTATTTTAGTAACAAATTGACGGGTAGATTTTTCTCCCTCCACAAATTAACTATTTAAGAGTATAATTCAGTCCCTCACCTATATATTTTACTTGACATTAAATGGAGAATTCTACAAGATTAATTTAGTACTTTGCTTTGAGAAAAAGTTTTAAGCAAGTAGGGACCAGTGCTTACAGAGTCAGCAACACATGATACAAATATTGGGGCCTTGGAAATCTGTGCACAAATAGATTCTCTTTTCTCTTCCATTAACTCCACTATTCCTGCCCATAAATAAAACTTGACTGTAAGTTTATTTCCATGCCATGGCTACAAAGATACAGGAAAAAATTTTAAGTTAAGTTCTCAATGAATTTTGAATAATAACACAAATCCATGAAATTGAGGGATTGGAGAGAGAAGAAGCCTTCTTTACCTTAAATATAAAATTGATGGTGAGAGTCGTTTTTAAAGTAGATTATTTTCAACTTTTTACTTAAATAGTAATGACTTCATATCTAGATAAGAATATAGTGTTGTGGAAAATATAGTAAGTAATGTATGATCGTCTCAACTTTTTATGGTGGTATTCCCCTATTTGTCCAAGTAAGGCTCAGAAGAAATGATACTGAATCACATACAAAGTAAATTTCAGTAATTGAGTTATATAACCCAATGGAGTTATCATTACTTTAATAATTCATGCTCTTTTTTAAAAAATTTGAATTCAATTTGTTTAACATATACTGTGTTATTGGTTTCAGGCATAGAATTTTGTGATTCGTCAGTTGCAAATAACACTCAGTGCTCATTACATCAAGTGCCCTCCTTAATACCCATCACCCAGTTACACCATCTTCCCACCCACCTCACCTCCAGCAACCCTCAGTTTGTTTCCTAGAGTTCAGCATCTCATATGGTTTGCCTCTCTATTTTCACCTTATTTTATTTTTCCTTCCCTTCCCTTATGTTCATTTGCTTTGTTTCTAAAATTCCACATATGAATTAAGTCATGTGGTATTTGTTTTTCTCTAATTGACTTATTTTGCTTAGCATTATACCCTCTAGTTCCATCCATGTTGCTGCAAATGGCAAGATTTCATTCTTTTTATGGCTCGGTAATATTCCAGTATACATAGATATAAAGATAGATATAGATAGGTAGATATAGATAGATATATAGATATATATCACATATTCTTTTTTTTTAAGATTTTATTTATTTATTTGATAGACAGAGATCACAAATAGGCAGAGAGGCAGGCAGAGAGAGAGGAGGAAGCAGGCTCCCTGCTGTGCAGAGAGCCCAATGCAGGGCTCGATCCCAGGACCCTGAGACCATGACCTGAGATGAAGGCAGAGGCTTTAACCCACTGAGCCACCCAGGTGCCCCTATATCACATATTCTTTATTCATTCATCTGTCAATGGATATCTGGGCTCTTTCCATATTCTGGCTATTGTAGACACTACTGCTATAAACATTGGGATGCAGGTGTCCCTTCAAATCACTATGTTTGTATCCTTTGGGGAAATCCCTAGTAGTGCAATTGCTGGATCATAGGGTAGCTCCATTTTTAACTTTTTGAGGAACCTCCATACTGTTTTTTAGAGTGGTTGCACCATCTTGCATTCCCCCAACAGTGTAAGAGGGTTCCCCTTCTTCCACATCCTCACCAATATCTGTCATTTCCTCACTTGTTAATTTTAGCCATTTTGACCAGTGTGCGGTGGTATCCCATTGTGGTTTTGTTTTGGTTTTTGTTTTAAGATCTCATTTATTTGAGAGAGAAAGCATGAGAGGAGAGAATCACAAGTAGGGGGTGGGGCAGAGGGAGAAGAAGACTCCCTGCTGAGCAGCGAGCAGGACTCAATCCCAGGACCCTGGGATCATGACCTGAGCTGAAGGCAGACACTTAATTGACAGAGCCACCCAGGCACCCTCTCATTGTGGTTTTGATTTGCAGGGATGTGGAGCATTTTTTCATGTGTTTGTTGGCCATTTGGATGTCTTCTTTGCGGAAGTATCTTCTGCCTATTTCCTGATTGGATTATTTGTTTTTTGGGGTGCTGAGTTTGATAAGTGCTTTATGCATTTTGGATACTAGCCCTTTACTTAATAAGACATTTGCAAATTTCTTCTCCTATTCTGCAGGTTGCCTTTTAGTTTTGTGAACTGTTTCCTTTGCTGTACCAAAGCTTTTTATCTTGATGAAATCCCAATAGTTCATTTTTGCTTTTGTTTCTCTTTACTTTGGAGACATGTCTAGCAAGAAGCTAGCTGTAGCCTAGGTCAAAGAGGTTGCTGCTTGTGTTCTCCTCTAGGATTCTGATGTTTTTTATTAAGCTTTCATACTTTTTTTTATATCAAATATGTGTTTGGAAAGCTTCTAACATTTAGAAACTGTAGAGGCCTAAGCAGTTTGATTTGAGGTGATGATCATGGTTTGCATTCATTTGAATTGGGACAGAAATTTTATTATGATTACAGTAATTGGCATATTTTTATGGATTCATTTTCTAATTTGGCACCCATTCAACTTCACAGCTCAAGCTACAGTAGTGGCATGATGGATTACTGTGGGTTCTTTTCATTATTATTAAATGTAATTAATTTTTTCTCAGGTACCCAGATGTGAACAGCATCAGGCTTCTAATCTAATAATACAGACTGTTTGGAAAATATGTGCTGTCAATTAGATACATTTTATAATGGAAACAATAAAAAGAATCATAAATGAAAAGTAGTTTGCCTCCCAATGTAGTTGGTGCTAGTTAATCAAAGATACTTTGAAATTGAAGTCATTAATAAACTTTTCTTGCATTTACACCAATGAAATGCTCAGAGATTTATATTTGAAATTAGAAAGGTATTTTGAAAAGAATGAATTAATGTGTTTTTTTTTTACAAATATGTTTTTTTCCACCACCAACATATGGTAAAAACAATAAGAAAAACAACTAAGTAAATAGTGTTTTGAATTTTCAGCCAAAAATTATATATATCCTCTATAAATTTAATTAGTACTTTTGCAGAGATGGAGATGGTGAAGCTTTTTACTTACTCTGCTAATTAGTCTCCTCTTTGCTTCCACATCATTTTTTTTTAAATGTAGAAGATATTACTTGGAGTCCCTTATCCTCTAACCTGCAGAGATTTGGGCCAAGAAGCAACAGCAGGAAACTGAAGGTGGAGAGAAATTGGACCATTTCTTTCTGCTTTTCTCCCTTGGTCAGCACTCTGACTCTGACAGCCACTACATCTCTCTCTTCATAGCTCTTCACTGGGCTCCTGCAAAACACTTACCTCTCTCCCAGTGTGGTAATAGTTTCCTAGTGTTGCTAGGAGTAAAAAGAGGTGTTCCAGCATCTCTTTTTACTCCTGCCTTATATCTTATATCTTACGTCTTACATATACAGCTCAACCAAAGGCCCTTCATTTAAGCCAACCCGATGGATTCTGTCTTCTGTCAGCATGACTCCTATATTGTCAATACCTATAACTAGTCTGTTTTTGGACTATTTTAGAATAATAAACTAGGAGTTTCTATGCTATTTTCATATATAATTCTGTTAGGATAAGTACAAATACAAGGATAAAACTCAGCATATTAAGAATTTTACAGGGACGCCTGGGTGGCTCAGTGGATTAAGCCACTGCCTTCGGCTCAGGTCATGATCCTGGGGTCCTGGGATTGAGTCCTGCATCGGGCTCCTTGCTCGGCAGGGAGCCTGCTTCCTCCTCTCTCTCTGCCTGCCTCTCTGCCTGCTTGTGTGTACTCTCTCTCTCTGACAAATAAATAAAATCTTTAAAAAAAAAAAAAAAAAAGAATTTTACATGCTGGGCACCTGGGTGGCTCAGTTGGTTAAGTGTCTGCCTTTGGCTCACGTAATGTTCTCAGAGTCCTGGGATGGAGCCCCATGTTGGGCTCCCTGCCCAGCAGGGAGTCTGCTTCTCTCTCTGCCCCTTCCCCTCTTGTATACAAACATGTGCTCTCTCTCCCTCTCAAATAAACAGAATCTTAAAAAGAAAGAATTTTTAAGGAGAAGGGAGTGGAGGGAAATTGGAAGGGGAGGCGAACCATGAGAGACTATGGACTCTGAAAAACAATCTGAGGGTTTTGAAGGGGCAGGAGGTGGGAGGTTGGGGGAACCAGGTGGTGGGTATTAGAGAGGGCACGGATTGCATGAAGCACTGGGCGTGGTGCAAAAAACAATGAATACTGTTATGCTGAAAAGAAATTAAAAAAAAAAAAAGAAACAAAAAACAAAAAAAAAAAGAAAGAAAGAAAGAATTTTACATGCTATGAAGTTTTTCTTGTGGTAAAACCTATTCTATGTACCTTGAAGGAGAACATCTTTTCTTCACTAGGTGTGTCTCATGAATAGGAAGCTTTTAAATTTAACTAAGAATTTAAAAACAAATTAGTTTTTATTTCATTTTGAGTTAATATGACATTAAGAAAATGATGCCACCCCTGAATCTTTCAATAAGTAAGGTCACTCTTATTACTTATGTACATTATAATCATGAAACTCTTGGTAATTTGCATCAATATGTTAGAATGATTATAATTTCAGAAATAATCATCTGCTACCTAAAAACCTGCAAGAGTTCATTAAACTTATTTCAGTGTTTCTATTTTAATATACTCTCAAATTGGCATTATTTAGAATGATTTTAGTATTAATACAATATTCCATGTTGATTCTGAAGTTGGTTGAAAATCAATAAAATTTAGAGAAAAGCTTTATTATCTCCATTTTGAGTGTACCATTGCCATTAGAAGAAATACCTCTTGCTAACATTTATCATAAAAGAAATGAGTCAGCTAATACACCACTGAGTACAATAATACTTTCTGATAGATTCATGGGCACCTATCAGAATATCACTGCTAATATTAATATTTAATTCCAGCAATATGTAATAAGTTTCTAGTATGCAAAACTGTAAGCACTTATTTTAGATAGCTAGTGTTTGAGTTCAAGAAGGATAGTGTTCATTTTTGACAGATCTGTGCCCTTTCTGACTAACTGGTAGCCTAAAAGTCTAGTCCCTGGAACATAACAGGTGCTAATCAAATGCTTAAATGAATGAATGAATTTCTGCTTTGAAATATCCTCAAAGAATTGGTCAATCCAGAAATAATTAAAAGTTACAATTTGGTAAAAAAATCTTTTTAAGACTGTTTCCATGAAATGTTTCAATTTTTATTTAATGTATTCTGTTCTTTGCTTTGGCATTCATTAACTCTTCACAAATCTCAATTTAAGTGATTAGTAATTGCATTACTGGGTTTATTTACATGGCTTTTAATATGGTTATGGGAAAAATACTTTGACTTCAAGCTTTTAGAATGTGTTTTCTCCAGAATAGTTTTCCTTGCAAGATAAATTTGTTTATTCACTTTGAATGTTATGTTGTCCTCTCATATAATTACACAGAATAACTTCAGAATCATGGAACACCACTGGAAAATACAATGCAATGTTTATAACTATGTTTCCTTTCATCTTTGAGTTACTTTGAGTTACTTGAGGGTATGTGCTGAACAATGTGCCTTCATCTTCCAGAAGAATTCCCTGCCCTTCTCCGCTCTCCTTAGCCCCCAGGAAACTGAATTTTATGGGCCAAATCTCCCAAACTCCTTTGCCTTCTGGTTTCTGAGGTCCATCTGCATACTGCAAAGTGCAAGGATATACTCTAAAGGCAGGAAGAGAGCGAGGTGGGACACTGATTCCCAGAGCTCTCTGATTGCGGGGTTGTGCACCTTTATGGGAGACCTCATCTCTTTTGGGTAATTCTCCCTTGAAAACCACAACCCTCTCCATAACCACTCTCTTCCTTGCTTCTTCAGCACCGACATATTTCTCTGTTGTGCTGCCTTTGGGATACACTACCAACCTTTATCCATGTCTCACATCCTGTCTCTGGCTCTGTAAATAGTCCCCTCATTAAATTCTCTTTAATGAATTCACTTAAGGGTGCCATTATTCTCGTCCAAGGACCCTGACTGATGCAAGACATTTTATTAAATAGGTGTATTTTAAGCTTTTTTTACTTCTTGCAAATGGTTCATTTGGTAATGTGATTTATTTACTCTGTCTTCCAAAAAGATTTATTCCTCCTGACGTAGATTTGTTAATTGAAATATAAACAGTTGGCATGGAGAATTTAATATTATCAAACATCTTAATTTAGTAAGCTTTTTTTGGTTACATTTTAAGTAATCGTGAAGAGAAGAGTTTCAAATATATTCAAAAAGACTGTATCATTATTTAAAAATATAAATAAAGTATTTTCATACATAAAGATAAGATGATAACCCACTTCTCCTCAGATTAATTTGCAAATATATATATGGGAAGTGACGTGATAGCTCTGATATTCTGCAGCATAAAGCACATTAACATTTATAAAGGTAACCATTAATCATATTTGCCATGACATTATGATCCAGTCATACCATCATTTTTCAGGCTTTGCCAATTATTAAAATGCCATGTTGACTTAGATTATGTCAGTATATAACATTACCAACCTAGCTGATTTTGATAAGTCAAAGCTGAAAGACAGAACAAGATAGACATGTCTTTTCCAAATGACCCCTTTAAGATTTATTGTTTTTAACAGCACTTCTTAGGCATAAGCAATAGTTTCTATAACACTACATTATTTTAAAAAGTAAATTTGAAAATAATTTACTATTATAATTATTATTAAGTGATTCAACAAATATTTATAGGGTACATACTATTCTGGTTGTTGATGTCAGGTGTCACGGTAATAAATTAAGTCACTCTCATGGAGCTTACATTCTAGAAGAGCTAGAAAGACAGTAAATATAAATAACTAACACGTGTAGATAGTGAGGTGCTGATCATGATATGCAGAAAAAATAAAGATGGGAAAGGAATAAGGTGTTCTGGGTAGGGCTGAGTTTAATGAGTATGTGTACACTGTTAGCAGACAGTGCAAGGTTCAAGAACAATTTGACTTCTTTGTCCCACCTCCTGTCTTCTGGATTATCGTTATCATGATTTTCATTTTATATATATATATGTTAAACCCTGGAAATGACTGTTACTGCTTTTTTATGCAGTTAATATGTATTTATACTTTTCAGATAATTATAATTTTACTATTTTTTATTCATTTCTGCATCATTGGATTTCCATTTGGGATCTGTTCCTTTTCATCAGAGAGCAATCTTTTATTTCCTTCTTCTTATCCATGGTGATAAATTCAGGATTTTTGTTCTCATTCAAAAACTGTCTTCATCTTCAATCTTAAAGGAAAATCCCTTGGGATTAGCACTCTCACTGGCACTTATTTTAGGGTCTTAAAGATCCCATTCCTTCCAGCTTCCATTGATTCTGTTGTACGTCTTATCTCAATGAATTGTCTCCTCAACTGTGTCCAATCTGCTGTTAAAGCCAGACATTGACTTCTAAATTTTAAATGTTGTATTTTTTTTTTCAGTTCTAGAACTTCCATCTGATTTTTTTACATCTTTCAATTCTCTGTTAAAATCTCCAAGCTTATCTATTATCATTTTCAACATATTAACCATGGTTATTTGAAAGTCTGTATCTGATAAATCCTTTATTTGGAGCTCCATGGTTATGTTTCTATTGTCCGTTGCTTTCCCTTTATCTTTGTTCTTGTTGTCTTAACTACTAGTATGCCTATCATTTTTGAGTGAGTGTTAAGCATTGCAAATCTGAAATTGTTGAGATAATGTAAGGCTTCAACTGATGGTGATATAATCCTCAGAAGAGAATTTATTTTTACCTTTCCAATTTCCTTCTGGTAGATTGGGAGCCTTCTGGGAACATCCTTATCCAATGTTAAGGCTTGAAATGATTTAAAGCTGGGTTCCAACCTGTACAAAGCTGACCTATTTTGATTGCACCCTTACTTATAGTGTGCAGCTCTTCAGGATCTCAACCAAATATGCGAGATTAAGTGTGCCCTCTCTTGGAGTGCGTAAACTTAAATTTTTGTTCGTTCAGACTCGTAACATTTTCAAAGCCCCCTTGAGTTTCTCAGCCGCTCAATGACCTCACCTCAAATCTACATAAACTCTTTGAGGCAAAAGCAGCACCAACTATTGGATGTACCTCTCTCCTTCCAGACCTTAGCTTTCTCATTCTTCACTGCCTAGTTGGTTTTTCACGTCTTCAAGTAAATAGTCCTCAACTTTTCTCATTTTTCTCAACAAGACAATTTTCCAATCTACCGTGACTGAAAGCATAAATCTGTCCATAAATTTATTACTGAAGCCGTAAAAAAACAAGTAATAATCAATGGATCCATAGGGATCAGAGAAACAAAAACACTGGGCAGATGTTGGCCAGCTTTAGAATCTCATCCTTAAAATTCTACATGCAGACTCTGAACTTCTAGTTTCAAAGAGTAGACTCTTAGGGCGCCTGAGTGGCTCAGTCTGTTAAGCATCCAACTCTTGATTTTAGCTCAGGTGGTGATCTCAGGGTCCTGGGATTGAGTTCCATAATGGGTCCATGCCCAGAGTGCAGTCTGCTAGAATTCTCTCCTCCTCCCTCCTCCTCTGTCCCCGACCTGCCTCACACTCACTAATGCACACACACGCAGTCTCTTTCAAAAAAAAAAAGAAAGAAAAAGAAAGAAAGAAAAGAAATAGATTCTAATGAAATGAACTGTGATTGAGTAGATTTGAACTGTTTCATTTTCACCTTATATACCATCATCTTGTCTATATAAGACAAATTTAAAAAGAAAATGGTGTAAAGCTAAGTTTATGCAAAGGCTTTAAAACTCAATTTCACACAAATTAGAGAAGGGATTAGTGTAAATTATAAGGATTTTTTTAAGATCTCATATTCATATATAAAATTTAATTTTCTTTGTAGCAAAAATAATTTTACAGATATGTATTTTTTACTTGATTTAAACTTCACACAAATTTTAAGTATCAGTCACTGGCTGGTTGGCCAGTTGGGAAGTTACATGACTTTTCTAATCCTTAGCTGTGTCCTTTCTGGGTTTTATTTTATTTTTTTCCTTTCTGGATTTTAGAGAGAGAAAAAACTGATGTAAAATTTGTGAAAACCACTAACCCAGTGCTTAACATGTTAAATTTAGTATTATATTCTTTTTCTCTTAGTTTTCTTCTACTAAATTCATAAGGCATGATCTGTCTCGATGACCATTATCCCCTCTCTAAACCTTCTCTAGTAACTCAGCAAAGAGGTTAAAAGTCCTTCTCTTGGCAGTTGCAGTTTTTAAAACTAACGATGACTTTTTGACTATTTTGATGTGCCAGCTCTCGAGTGCAAGAAGTTTCCAGGAAGAAAGGGCTGTATTAATTTGAGTAATATCACCATTTTGTGATGGCCCAAACCTGATTATAATAAAAGTCAAACAGAGGATACTCTCTTCCTTTCCTGAAGCATTGCATTTATACAGAAAAGAACAGGGGGACTCTGTTGCAGATAGATCCAGTTTTACATTTGAAACTCTGACAGTTATTAGTTGCATAAGTTTGAGAAAGTTATCTAACTGGTCTGAGTCCTGGTTTATCCATCTGTAAAAGTTGCCTGGTAATATCTGTTCTTGGGGCTAAAATGAAACAATGTACATAAGATAGCCATTCATCTCCTAAGTGTTCTGTAAGGATTAATCTGTTTTATTTTAATAAGTTATCAGGTACAGTTATTCAGAGAATCAAAATATCTGTATATATTGTGTTTGTTTTTGTTAAGAACTTTTACAAATAACAAAGCTGTGACTAGAAACCCAGTTTTTTAAAAATGTAATTTTTCTCAGTAGGAAGTGTGGCTAAACCTGAAAGCACTTAAACTGAGGGCCTAGAGCCCTTCACTCCATCATGAACTCATCTATGGCAGTTCTGTATCACCCAGCTCCTCCTCAGCTCCCAGCTCCAATAACCAAACCAAATTCTAATGCTGTCAGTTGGACAGCATAGCAGATGTTTACTTTACTATATGCTTTTCTTGCAAATGTCATTTGTACCTTGAGATCCAATACTGAACACACAAGAAAAATTTTCAATTGACTTCTCTACATGTGCTCTCCTCCAACGAAATCTAATGTATAAATTTGATCTTTTAATCACTATTGCAATGATAGAATATTCCACGAAGATAAATGAATTGTTCTTTGGTCTCAGTGATATCAAAAGTATTTTAATCGTTGGAAGAGAAAAAGGGATATTTTTCTTGCAATTAAGTAGGATTTTTAAAAATTGCATAGTAAATTGCATCTTTTAAAAAATTGTGTTTTTCTCCCTAGGTTCATTTCAATCATAATCTCAGGATTGTCAGTTCCTAAAGATAAATGAAACATACTTTTTATTATCTAGTGAGGAAAACATGCTAGGCATATTTACTCTTTATTTTTTGTCTCTTTATGCTTCATTATTTTAAAAGACGGAGGGGTGCCTGGATGGCTCAGTTGGTTAAACATCCAACTCTTAATTTCAGCTCAGGTGATGATCTCACGGTCATGGGATGGAGCCTTGTATCAGGGTCCACATTGCATCAGGCTCCACACTGTGCATGGAGCCTGCTTGAGATTCTCTCTCCCCCTCTCGAACTGCCCCTCCCCCTTCACATACAGGTACATGCACGCACACACTCTCTCTCTCTCTCAAAAATAAATAAATAAATAAATAAATAATAAAACAAAATAATTAAAATATAGAGTTTATTTTCTCAGAATTTTAACCTACACTTCCTTACTTATAAGTAGGAAATGACCCTTAGTATCTTTGTCTTCTCCATGCTACTTTTAAATCATGCCAGTAAAGGGTTTGGAGCTCAGGTGTTTAAAAGATCAAGATTCAGAGTGGGTGGAGGTAGTGGGAGAGAAAGATAAAAGGAATGGGAAAAAGAAGAAAATGAAAAACACAACTGGGAGAATTTTTCCAAGACAGGTTTCTAGGAATGTCTTAGTCCATTTAGGCTACTGTACCAAAATGCCATAAACTGGATGGCTTATAAACAAAAGGAATTTATTGCTCATCGTTCTAGACGCTGGAAGTACAGGATCAGGGTGCCATCTTGCTCAGGTTCAAAACTGCAGCCTGCCAACTTCTCGGAGTATCCTCACATGACAAAAGGAACAAGGCATCTCTCTGGGTCTTCTTAAATAAGGTCATTAATTAAAGGGCTCCATCTTCATGACCTAATCATTTTCCAAAGGCTCCACCTCCTAATATCATCAACTTGGGGGGTAATTTCAACATATGAATTTGGGGGGATACATTCAGACCCTGACAAGGAAGAAAAACAAAATATATGTGAGCAACTATGTCTTGACTCTTACAAAAATGTATTTTTCTTCATTTAATTCACTCATTCAAAGTTAATTTAGCCTTAAAAAAAAAGAAACAACTCGCATTCAAAACAATCTTGACAAATTAGGACAATGGTCAAAAATGACCAAGATAAAATGTAATAGAGATTCATAAAACATCCCACACTTAGATTCAAAATAACTATTGAAATTATGAGTAAGAAACAAAACCCTAGATGTTTTGGGGGCTTATTTTTTTGCATTTTAGGTTTTTCTGTATTGGCAAGATTAATGTTGGTGTTGGAAACAAATACTTTGCAATATTAGGTTAAACTAACTGAAAGAGTTTTGATTTTCTTTGTAGACTATATGGGTCAGGCCACATCAGCACATTAATGTCAACATCAAAATAAGTATATTCTGTAACTGGCATTCAAAATACTGAAATGCACTCCAGTTTAAATCCTCTTTATGTGAGAAACTTATGAAGTAACCAAGCTGTTTAGCCTCTTAGTTTAAATAAGAAAGAAGACAGCATACTCCTTGCCAGACAGCAGATCAAGGAAAAGGACCCAAGTTAAAGAAAAGTATGATTTTGCTCAAACTAAGGTAAATGTTCTTTTAAGTGGAGCTATCAAACAAGAAGAAGCAAAAGCTTCCTTTGAGAGTTTGTGAATTGGTCATTACTAAACATTTTCACAAAAATATGTGAATGACTACTTAACATGGTTTCATCATTTCAGATGTTGTTTGTTTACAATCAGTATAATCCCCATCCTTTCAAGATCTCCTTTCCAGCCAGTTTCTGATTAAAGGATGGCACTGGGGATTGTTCAGGCTGGATTTAGAAAGCAGAAAAGGAGAATTGATTAGCCTCTGGAAACAGCTGTCAGTGAACATGGAATCTTGCCTATGTTTTCATTGTAGGTAGCTGAGATCACTGGAGGACCCTTCCTGCTGCTACTGGATGATCTAGATGTCCTCTGAACAATCCCTCATGGCTCTGTGGCAGACTACTTCCAATTGTATTTCCCTGGAGTGGTCTCCATTTTCCTGACTAATACACAATTGAATGGAAGCTAGATCACATGAATTCTACAAAGCGCAGGATATTATTTTATATATACATAAAATATGACATAGATATTTGAAACAATTGGTTGATTAAAACACTAGTTTCTCTTCAGATATTTTCTGTCTCAAAAATAAATATATCAGGGGCGCCTGGGTGGCTCAGTGGGTTAAGCCTCTGCCTTTGACTCAGGGCATGATCTCAGAGTCCTGGGATCGAGTCCCACATCGGGCTCTGCTCTGCGGAGAGCCTGCTTCCTCCTCTCTCTCTCTGCCTGCCTCTCTGACTACTTGTGATCTCTCTGTCAAATAAATAAATAAATTCTTAAAAAATAAATAAATAAATAAATAAATAAATATATCATCATACACCATTTCAAAATATTTTACCCTTTTAAATATGTAATTAATCTCATGTGATTAATACTCTGGTTCGCAGAAGCACATTTTATATATCATAACCGATTGTTCTTAAAATATAACACTTACTTCTTTGGAATGCTTAGCAACGTTAATAAAATCATCTGTCACTAGTATTCTACATCCTTAATTGTCTGAAAAATTAAACCTGTCAAATTATATTCAAAGTACTCTTTTCTCTTAGAAGTTTGATTTCACTTATAAGATTTGCTTCACTCTGATTTAAGGAAGATGGGTAAAGTCAAGTATATATGAAGACCATGGAGATAGTCTTCAAGTTAAATAATCATGGGACTAGCCTATCTGAATTGTAAGCTATGAGAGGAAGCCACTTTTTTTGATTAATTTCAGAAGTGACTTGCAGGAGGTTTCTTAAACTATTTCCTTTCCATTAGTGCCCAGGGTTCTTGGTCTCGCTGCTTTGAAGAATGAAAAGGTGGACCAGACAAAGAGTGGTGGGCAGGAAAGCAAAGTTCATTGAAAGTACAAAGCTCCCAAAGAGGCAGGTGACCTGAGAGGGCTGGCATTTGGCATTTAGATCTAGGGATTTTTATGGACTTTTTGGTGGGCAGTTTTATTAACCCTCCCTCTACTTGTCACCCAGTCAGGTTTTTGTCATCTACTTATCATGTGGGAAAGGGTGGAGGGCTCCTTCCAGAGTAGTGTGAAATCCTTAAGGATAGTTTGCCTTTAGGGTGGGGGCCTCTTGTCCCTGCCTGCTTTTCTTCTAACCATGCTTCATTACGTTGAACTTCAGAATGATTCCTACACCTAAGGTAAAATTTGTCAGTCAGAGATCAGAGCCCTGACCTATGACCCAAAGACCTGAGTTGTGGAACTGTGTGCAGAGAACCTGTGGGTGTTAGACTTCAGATTTATAAAGAGATCGGGCTGGAATATGTAGAAAACCAAGAGGAATGGGTTAGAAATTTGAGGACATGAGGAAAATGTGACTCAAAGACAACATTGGACAAAAGTAGTGAAGATCAATAAGAGAAGTAAAGTTGCAGCTCAAGGCAGGGAATAAACACCAAAATTTTTCATGACATAAACACAATCTGTCTTTTCCCTGACTCCCCAACACACACACACACACACACACACACACACACACATACACACACACACACCATACAATAATAATGTGTTATTGTGTCAAATAGTATAATGTTAAATATAATGTTAAATGACAATAATGGATGATAGTTGGAAAAAACGCAGGCAGGGACAAGGAGCCCCCATCCTAAGAGGAAACTACCCTTAAAATGTAAAAGACCCCATTCTGTTATTCTAGGGTTTAATTAGTCATTCTGTTATTCTAGGCTTTACTTAGTGGCCCATCTTTAAGTCTTCCTATGAGAGGACTTACAACTTGTACGTGACAAAAAGGAAGGCAATGGACGTGGGTGTCCTAACCTAGGCCTGGGAGCCAGCCCAACAGCCAGTAGGATATTTAAACAGCTTGATCTGGTGGTTTGCAGCTGGCCAGCAGGCCTTAAGACTGTGGCAGCCCCGCCCTTTTGATCCCTGAGACTATGAAACACCACCCTGGAAGGAATCTTCTATCCTTTCCCAATGACCAACTTCCTGAGAGGTAGATGAGCACGTGGACAAAAACCTGATTGGGTGACAGGAGCATGAGCTTAATCAGATTAAAACAGCCCATCAACATTCTCATAAAAGCCCTTAAGACTTTGAAACTCTGGTGGCAACCCGTTCGGGTCCCCTCCGACCTTGGGAGCTTAGTGCCATTGCTCAATAAACTTTGTTTTGCTGCCCACCACTCTTCCTCTGGTCTACCTCTCCACTCTTCGAAGCAGCAGGAACAAGAACCCCAAGCACTAAAGGAAAAAGAAATCCTGCAACAACAGTCATGTCAAACAAATGTACAGGCTCCCGGCCCCTGGTTGACTCAGTCTGTTAGGCATCTGTCTTCAGCTCAGGTACTTTATTATTTTTTTGTAAATATTTCATTTATTTATTTGACAGACAGAGATCTCAAGTAGGTGGAGAGGCAGGCAGAGAGAGAGAGAGAGAGAGAGAGAGGAGGAAACAGGCTTCCCGCTGAGCAGAGAGCCTGATGCGGGGCTCGATCCCAGGACCCTGGGACCATGACCTGAGCTGAAGGCAGAGACTTTAACCTACTGAGCCACCCAGGCACCCCAGCTCAGGTACTTTAAATTAAGCCCTGCATCAGGCTCCCTGGTCAGCCTGGAGTCTGCTTCTGGTTCTGCCTGCCACTCCCCCCTTCCCCCCATTCTGTCTCTCATGGGCACAAGTGCAAAAATAAATAAACTTAAAAAAAAAAATAGAGTACAGGGCTCATTTCTCAGTACCCAGTCTCTGAATTTAAATAATGTTTTGTTTCCCTTTCATAATCCTAATCAACTTCATCTCTTTGTACAGGTATAACCCCCTTTTTGATAACAGGATCACTCTTCTGCAAAGCTTGGAAATTATTGCAAGATACTACGGTCCTTTATTTCTTTCCACCTTCCCCCATGACTAAAACAATTTGCTTTTCACTAATTCTTCTCCTACTAGTTCTTTGGATTTATTTGATAATATCTCTAAAAAGTGTTTCCTGTAGGTCATTTTACCTTGCCCTCGTTGCACTGAATATTCACAAATTTATTTAGTAGTAATTGTGAGGTTTTTTTAAGGTATTAAGGTTTTTGATGGATTATAGTAAAAAGCAGAATCTTGTTAGACATTGATGCTAAAAACAAAAACAAAAACATTTACTTTCCAGTTCCACTACTTAACAATTGATGAAACTAAAACTGTTAAGATAATGTCCACTTCTGAGAAGGTTTGGGTGAGATTGAGACATCATGTGTAAAGCTCTTAGCAAAATGACTAAACCCCTGCTCAATTGCTATTAACCCCTCCCTCCTTTCCTTGACACAAGTTTTTAAATTCCTCAGAATCCTGAATCCCCAATGCCTCCCACCTGTGGTCGGGTGTATCAAGATCATAGTTTCTCAGTGTATCCAGAGATCACTTGCATCAGAATGACTGTACTGGTATATAGATAGATAGATAGATAGATAGATAGATAGATATAGATATAGATATATAGACATAGAAATAGATGGAGGATAAGCAATTGCACTACTGGGTATTTACCCTAAAGATACAAATGTAGTGATCCAAAGGGGCACGTGCACCCGAATGTTTATAGCAGCAATGTCCACAATAACCAAACTATGGAAAGAACCTAGATGTCCATCAACAGAGGAATGGATGAAGAAGATGTGGTATATATATATACAATGGAATACAGTGCAGCCATCAAAAGAAATGAAATCTTGCCATTTGTGTTGACATGGATGGAACTAGAGGGTATTATGCTAAGCAAAATAAATCAATCGGAGAAAGACAACTATCATATGATCTCCCTGATATGAGGAAGTGGAGATGCAACGTGGGGGATTTGGGGGGTAGGAAAAGAATAAATGAAACAAGATGGTATCGGGAGGGAGACTCTTAATGTCACAAAACAAACAGAGTTGCAAGGGGAGGGGGGGTAGGGAGAAGGTGGGGGGGTTATGGACATTGGGGAGGGTATGTGCTATGGTGAATGCTGTGAAATGTGTAAACCTGGCGATTCACAGACCTGTATCCCTGGGGCTAATAATACATTATATGTTAATAAAAAATTTTTAAAATTAAAAAAAAAAAGAAATAGATGGAGGATAGATAGATTTGCGAGCTCCAACTATGGAATGTGTCCTTGGGAGTAGCAGATATATATCTGCATTTTAACAAGCTTCCATGTGCTATTTATGATGCTGATGTTTCAAAACAATTAACCAAACTTTCTGTAACAGTTAACTACTGAAATAGTCCATTTCAAATTCTATCTAAAAGAGAAGTAAAATTTTAAAAATAAAATTAAAACAAGTTTTAAACATGAACATGAGGATTGACTGTAGAAAACACCACCAGGTTGACAAAGAGAGCGTTCGGAGTGATAAGGAGGTGAAACATGGCATCTGGAAAATCGTAGGATTGGAGGAAAAGGCTAAAATCATTTAAGTTGCATGTTAAATAGAGAGGTTTAATGGTTTCTGCACAGCTTAGGCAATGCAATAACTGTGTTGTATGCAGCCAGCTGTCAGTTTTCTTCCTCATCATTGTCATCGCGTATGATTATAGCTCTCAGACTCTATTCATTTTCCAGTCTCTATGTTTTTAGTGTCTTTTGTCCCCAAGTGTCCACTTCAAAATGCACCAAACTGCAGAGGTACAAGAAAAGAGAATTTTTATTCTCTTTATCCAATTTTCCAACTTATATCCTCTCTCCAGCAAGATTCAGATCTTTCCATAAATGATTCTAAGAAACACCAATGTCAGGTTTAGCAAATCAGCATATTTTAAATCCTCTGGGGCACAAACAGAAATAATTTGTAGACTTCATGTAAGTTAATAGGCATATTTTTAGATTTTTAAAAAAATTTTATTTAAAAATTTTGAGAAGAATGCCTCAATGAAAATACTCTAAATTTATTTTTTAATCCCCTATATTGCATTTGCCTTCCTACAAATTTGATAATTAACCTTCCTACTTTTTCTTCTCTAAATTAATTATTCACTGTTTCATTGTAATTTATCAAGAACCAATTGTATCATAGGGATTTGGCACTGAGTTTTATCTTCTCAAATCATCCCCCAAAATGATGTTTGTTCACTTTATTCCTCTGGGACACATTAAAATGTCATATTATCTGAATAACAAACTATTATTCTGTTCTCTGAAAGCTACAGTTACCATATGAGGTAGGATATGGTAAATGCTTGCTTCAAATTGTGGAGGCCAAGAAAAACAAGGCTGTACCCACCTCAAGTCTACCCTTGACATAAGTGCAGCCATCTTGGCCCCGGCAGCCATCTTAGGTCTCCATGACTGGTAAATGACCCCTGGAAGACTAACCAAAAGTTTTGTCTCTGTGACCGGTAAATGACCCCTGGTTCCAGGAAGACTGACCAAAGGTTTTGAGAACAACACACCATACCAAAGATCAATCAGGAATAGGATAACTTAATGATGTAATAAATCATATCAGGAATAGGATAGTTTAATGTTGTAATAAATCATGTCAGAGAAAAACAGGAACATAGGGCCAGCAGTCATGGCCCAATCACCTACTGCTGAGTCCACCCCTACTCTGCCTTTAAAAACTCTGACTGTAATCTGGTTCGGGGTCCAAGTCCCTATTCTGCTGTGTCAGGTATACTTGGGCCTAAGCTTAAGCTTGTCGAATAAACCCTCATGTGATTGCATCGGTGTTGGCTCCTTGGTGGTCTCTCGGACACGAAAACTTGGGCACAACAAAAATGTCTAAATTAAGTCATAATATATTGTTGGTCCATCAGTAAAATATACTGATTAATAATACCTTTCATTTAAATCATGTTATAAAATACATTATTTTTTCTTTCTTTGTTTTGCAATGTTGCAAGGCAGACAAAATTATTGTCCCTGTTTTACACACATACAAATTTGAAGGGTTAAGAATAGATTAGCCCAAAGTCACCTGACTACTGAATGGTGGATCCAGAAACTAAGACTGGAGTCTTCTCACTCAGAGTCTACTAGTCTCCTCTCTCTGGTACCAGCCTCTGGTTGGTACCAATGTAGCATTTCTAGGTGACCGATAATGGGGAACAGTATGGTCCAATCTGTTTAATTCCTGGTGGTAATTTTAGTGAACATACCAAGATAGGAGGTAAATAATACGTGGTAGACAGAGTTGAATTATCCTGGAGGGCAGTTAGATATTTGACCCAGAAGGTAGAGTTAATTGGAATGGTTTGAAGCTTTTAGTAGGATCTAAATAGTAGAAATAGTAAGCAAGATTTCAACCCTCTCTTGCCTCTCTAATACAGTATTTTATTTGTAGAGAAACATAGAACCAAAAGTTAAGCTAAACTAGTTGTGCACCTAGTCTTGTGATCCAATATAGGTACCTGTGTTAGGTATCCTAACCATATGTTCTTCCCTGAACATGTCATGGTATTAGACCCGGAATAAATCCAGTTTATTATTACTGTCTGATAGGGTGTGTAGCAGGTAAACTCAGTCAATATTTCTTTTATCTCAGAGATTTAAAATCACACGGCAGCATAAAGAAAATATAGTGTTTGAACACATACAATTCCAAAAGCTGCTCAGTCACTCGTCCATCTGGGTAACCTTGAGCAGTTTAAACATCATGGAGT
Organism: Enhydra lutris kenyoni; assembly: GCF_002288905.1. Classification (NCBI taxonomy): domain Eukaryota; kingdom Metazoa; phylum Chordata; class Mammalia; order Carnivora; family Mustelidae; genus Enhydra; species Enhydra lutris. The sequence goes on along the minus strand of NW_019154112.1, from coordinate 17,796,227 downwards.
CTCAGACTCCTCACTGTTACAATGGGCATAACAATAACAACTCTGCAGGCAGGCCAGATACCTGATGAATACTCACTACTTGCATTAATTATGTTAATTAAATCTTTAAATCTTCATAGATGGAAAGAGCATTGCTATAGTATGTGAAGACAAAACCTCCACCCTGGCTTTGCTATAAACTGGCCTTTTAACCTTCAATGAGTCGCTTTGGTTCTCTGGGTCTCATTATTTAAACGAAGGGATTTCTTTTTCTAACTATGTCTTTTTTTTAACTATGTTTAATGATTTCCTTCTAAGTTGCTAGAATTTAGTTCCATAATCTTTTATCCCCCTCACACAAAGATCTTCAAGCACTAGCTTTTAGTGTATTGTAAATAAATGCTCTGTAAGATTAGCTGTATTCCTAGCTACCCACTCTGCAGAGATTTTTACATTTGAATAGCATAATCTCTTACATCAACTCAGCTGGCAACTGACTACAACTGTTTACAGCCTTAAACTATGTGAAAAATCATTTAATCTGAGAATCACTGCACCGAAGAGTGAGATATCCTCTCTGTTCACCAGAGTTGCTACTGCCTGTTTTTTTCTTAAGATTCTGCCACAACTGTCATGAATAAGACTTATTAGAGATGAATCATTATTTAGCTGAATATAGCTCAAAACATCCAAATGAGATTTTGCCAAAAGACAAAGCTGCTATATTATCTGATAAATTTAAAGTCAATACTCTTTTAAGGCAAATATCTGTTGATCAGACTAAATTATAATGACTTTTTTTCCCTCTTCACTTTTGTCTGTAGAAGATCTGGGTGGGCAGGGTCAGCACCAGATGTCCTTCAGGAAAGTTGCTGGGGGAAAGGGGATGGAGCAAGAGCAATCAAGTTCTGTACATACTGTAAGGACCTATTTAGCCAGAGGCTTCCATCAAGGTTAAAATAATAACGTTGTTTAACCCTTAAACTATCCCTGCTTCCCTTCCCCCAGGGGACTTAAAAACAACTCCCGGAAAACAGCCCCAGGTAACAAAGCCCAGATACAAGGGTGGGTCAGGCAGGTGGAAACATCCGATCAGTGGGGGGTTGCATACTGTCTCCCTAGCTACTAAGGAGTATGAGCTCCGCCCTTTGAGAGCCTTTTTGGGCGCCAATTCTAACCAAGGTGATAGGCTGGTTCAAATGTCTACTAGGGTAAATTGTAATTCAATTGGTCACCTAGCATCACTGTGCTGCTTTTTCTGTGTGTTACAATCTCATTGGCCACCTGTGCATGGCCAGGCCCAACCGCATGGCCTTTGCCCTTAAAAGCTAGTCTGTGAAACAGAGAAGGGTCGCCCTCTCTGTAAGAGGCGTGGCCCTGGCTGGTCAGTTTGATTCTTGATGCCTGGCGCGAAATAAAGCTTTGCTTGACCTTCGCTTTATATCAGTCTCGTTCCTTTAATCACGGACCCATTGGGGGGGGGGGGCATAACACATACATGGCGATGTAAACTGGGCATTCAGAAAGAAACTGTACTTAGTTGAAGGATAGCTTCAGGATAAGCAGCAAGGGCACCCACTGGAGTTGGTTTAGCTCAGAGAAAGTGACATCAAATACAGGCAATGTGGATGCAGGCTCTGGTGCCAGGAAGGCCCAAACAATCCCCCTACCCCAGCATATTTTTTCTCCTATGTACCTGTGAATTTTCATCCAGTGACATCAAGATTTGGTGAGATCATTGGTTATAATATGTCATCGTTACTCGTCATAAAATTGATGGGAGAAGGAACAAAGTCTGGTAGTCTCTAGGCAGCATTCCTGAGCATACCAATTCTATCACTCCTACTGATGGGGTTTTGGAATATAGGTGAGGTTCAGTGGGGTGGAGTCCAGAGCTAACAACTGAGAAAGAGTTTTTGAGACATCTTTGGTGCAGAATGGTGGCTTATTAAAGCACAGGGACAGGACCTGTAGGCAGAAAGAGCTCCTGCACTGGGGCTGTAAGCGGTAGCTGATTGTAAACTATGGGGTTGGAGAAGGTAAGGAAAATGGGAGGTTTTGAGAAAGACCTTTCATATGTTAAAGAAGATTCACAGAGTACCGGAGGTCTTGCCATTGGCAAGTTAAAGTTGTTTTTCATTCTAGCAAGGCATTAACATGAAGATAGTAGGGAGCTTCCTGGAGGAACATTGCACTCTGCCCACTTCAAGTATCTCTAGGTGGATAGCAGGTTATAAGGACATAGAAGTGTATCTGTACTTCCTTCTGGAAACTAGGCCATTGATGGAAATGCTTTGTTCTTGTAAATTGCTAAGACATTTGTAAACTAAGGGAGAATCAGGTCTTGCAGGAATGTGATCTCTACAAGTTAACTTTGTTTTCCCTCTCCTTAGCTTTAGGGCAGCTGGGAGTACATGAGGAATGTAACATATATCCAATGGAGGGGGATGTGGGGTGTCCAGTTTGGCTTTGTCCTCAGCTTGCCTTCTGTTCCCTCATCACTGGTGAAATTAACGTTTCACCACTGTAGCTTTGCTCTCATTGATGAAGTCTTAGAGTATAAGTGAGGTTCGGTGGGGTGAGGTCCAGAGCTGATGACCAAGAAAGAATTCTTGAGACATCTTTGGTGCAAAAACGGTAGTTTATTAAAGCACAGGGACAGGACCTGTGGGCAGAAAGAGCTGCTGCCCCAGGGTTGTGAGGAGTGGTCCATTATATGCTTGCAAGTTGGGAGGGGGTTAGAAATGGCGTAAGTGTCTGAGGAATTTTGGAAGCAAGGTTTCCAGGACCTTGAGGGGCTAGACATTGTTGGGAAAAAGGTTATTCATTATTAGTAATAAAACCTTTGTCATGAGACCCTTTAGATGTGTATCCATGGGCCCTATGTTTGGGAATGATTGTCAATGCTATCTTGGAGGGTTTAGAGATAAAGTTTCCAAAGGAATTGTTAAAGTAGACTTATAGGATCCTGGTTAGGGGTAGGCTTCAGTCAGGCTATGATTGCCCTTTGCCCTTAGCAAAGTGTTAAGATGGAGGCAGTTGAGTCCCTAGAGGAATGTTACTCTGCCTGTTTTAAGGGCTTGTCAGTGGTAAGGAAATTTAATAATTTTTCTTCTGCTTGTTTCCCACATCATCATTAGCCTTACTTCCCTTCAATAACCATAAACAACCCCCCTACCCAAGATATATATTAGCAATCATCTTTCAAACATATGGCCTGCTGATATATATCTGAAGGGTCTCATGACTAATGTTTTACTAGACAGTAGTAAATAACCTTATCTTAACAGCGGCTAGCCCCTCCAAGGTCCTGGAGAGCTTGCTTTTAACATGCACAAATTCCTTAGAGACAGACTATCCCTCATTCCCACTAACTAAAAGTACAGAATCAGTTACTCCTCATGATCCCAGTGCAGGTCTTTCTGTCCATGAGTCCTGTCCCTGTATTTAATAAAAGCACCTTTTTGCGCCAAAAACATCTCAAGAATTCTTTCTTAACCATCCACTCCACAACCCCACCTCAAGAATTACTTGTGTTTTATATGAATTAAATATTTCCCATAACCTTATTAGAATCCTGGGGAGAAATTAGACTTTCCATAAAGCAAGTATTGCAAGAAATGCTAAGGAAAAAAATACATTCTAGGACATGTGCCCCTCTTAAACTAATGGCCTAAAATTCATGTCATCAGAAACCCGCAGTCTCTCAGAGTTCCTTTGGAGTCAAGAGGACCTTGGAGAAGTCTGCCTCAACAAGAAAGAATGCCTTTTTATTATTTTATATTCTGGAGTTACATATAAGAGTTCTGTTATTTAAAACATCTGAAAACCACTGACTCCTGGAATCACAGGTTTCCAAATAAACTACATGCCTTTATAAAAAGCTACATATTGTTTTGAAATACTATTTTTTTCAAATATACTACTTGCTTTTTATTAGGGCTTTAATATCAAGAAAGATACAGAACAAAATATTTTATTGTTGCTACTAAAGGGAACAGGCACTGTTTAAAATGTCACTTCAAGGAAAGAAATACAAACGTTTGTGATAAAAAAAGAGGAAAAAGAAAAAATATGTTGCAATAAATAGATTAGAAAAACAAGTTGAAAATGCCCTTTAAAGGGAAATGCTAAATGTTTAACATACTTTGTTTAAAATGAAAAAAATGTAAGTCAAAAGTTTTCCCATTAATTTTCAATAAAAATAGGTGAGTTACAAGCTCTTGCTATTGTCTTAATTGCAATTTTTCATGAGGGGAGAATAACTGTCAGTGGCATTTCTGTGATGGAGACTACACACACACACACAATAAGTTAATCTAATATGCATTACCTTGCAGATCATTCATTAACTGACAGTCATTAACTGACGATAAGCTTTTAATAGTGTCATCTGGCAAACACGGTCCAAGAAATCATTTAGTGGTATAATATAGCTATATTTTTAAGAACTTTATTTTAAAGGTGGAATAAAGCACCAAGCACAGGAAATGCTTGTTTGCCAAGAACAGAAATAAGTCACAAGCACACCTTGCTATATTACTCACAAGTTTCACATTCAGCCAAGGTCAAAGCATACATTCCCACATCACCTTTGGAAACGTTGTAGCAAGGCTTGGTATAAATTTACCTTCATTTTATGAACAGGTAACTTGTCATTCCTCTTAGAAAAAAAGAAAATGGTTTTTGGAGGTTGATTCTGTGCTATGATACATTTTTAACCTTTACTGGGCCCTCACCAAGCATAGTGCCATTTGGGAAGAAGTAAATGTTCCTGTAGTTTGTACAACACAACCATCATTACTGGCCATTAAATTATCAGAGCCAACATCCATTTCCACATATTAAGAAGGAAGCATAGAGACTGAAGACAATTTATGGTACAATGAAAGGAAAAAAGACAGAAGGAAGAAGGGGAAGAGGGGAGGAGTTATAAAATAGAACCTAAGGGGTGCCTGGGTGGCTCAGTTGGTTGAGCACTTCCAATTCTTTATTTTGGCTCAGGTCATGATCTCAGGGTCATGAGATCAATCAGCCCCATAGCAGCTCTGTGCTCAGTGGGGAGCTTGAGATTCTCTCTCTCTCCCCCTCTCTCTGTCCCTCTCCCATGCATGTGCTCTCTCTCTCAAATAAATCTTTTTAAAAAATAGAACTTACAGTGATAGATTAGGAAATTGAAATTACCTGGGTATTATGGGATCAAATGTGCCCCCCCACCATAATTCATGTATTGATGTTCTAAACCCTAGTACCTTAGACTATAACTATATTTAGAGTAGGTCTTTAAGAAAAGTAATTAAGATAAAATGAGGTCATTAGGGTGGGCCCTAATCCAACAAAATGCGTCATCATAAGAGGAGAATATGACACAGATATACAGGAGGGAAGAGCATGCACAAACATGATGGAAAAGATAACAATCTATAAGCCAAGATGAAAGACCTCAAAAGAAACCAAACAGGCCAACACCTTGATCTCAGACTTCGACCCTCCAGAATTGTGAGAAAATAGTAAATTGAGCCACACCCACTCTGTTACATTGTTTCTGGCAGCCCCACTAATCTAATACACTGCACAATGGAAAGAATACTGAGTATCAATGTAATAGATATGTTTAATTATAAGACTTATTCAATGGAAAGCTTTCATTGAATTTATTGGGTGTACATAATTAGATGAAATGGAAAGGGCAGTTAATTGGTATTTCTAGTTGACATTTTAAGTCAACTGCTAGCTTATTGTAATAAATTAGACTAAAATATTCACAATTTTTCATCAATGAAAGTGTTAATATCAACTTCATAGACAAAAAGAAAAAGAAACATCATTCAAAAATCAATCAATTAAGTGATTACTGAACAAATTTATGGACAATGTTTCCACTCCCGATATTGAAAATTAGCCGTAAAGATAGGAAAGCCTGACTTGAGTCTGCATGATCATATTGAAAAACTGAATGAGGCATTCTCAGTTCCTTCTTGCATCTAACCTGAAGGTCTTTCATAATTTGCCTGTTTCTAAAGTGTAATGAAAAAAACCCACAGAATTAGTAAAATGAAAGGAAATTTTACGTAACAGTGAACCAAACTGTTCATGAGATTGAATTCGTTGTTTTAAATATTGAGCTCTAACTGAAAATTGCTTATTGGTTTATATAATTGAAAGGTCCAAGAAAGGAACTTAGTTGTGGTTTGATCCTGAGGTTTACTAAGCCACCAGATTTCCACCTTGAGTTCACAGTAACTCCTCTGCCTTATTTCTCCTTCATGTGCCAAATTTGTCTTCTTTGCAGCTTTCCACCTTGTAGCCAACGTAGGGGCCACTGTTCCCAGCTTTACATTCAGATAACAACTCCAGGTGTGCTCCATGGACCAGCAGCAGCAGCAGCACCTAGGGGCTTGTGAAAAACTAAAATTCTAGGTAATTTGTCAGGTAATTAGAATAGGTAATTTGTCAATTAGTCAAATCTCTGAATAAGAATTTCTGGAATGGGGCCCCAGAATCTGACTTAACAAGCCCTCTATCTGATTTTTATAAACACTAAATTTTGAGAAACATTGTTCCAGAACAGTGTTGTCGAACCTGGTTGCTCTTAAGTATTCCCTGGGGGAGTTTTAAAAATAGTATCATGGTCTGAGTCTCATCTCAGAGATTCTAAGTTTGTTGGTCTGAGGTAAAGACCAGGCAATGCTCTCCGGGGAAGTCCTTGCTTTGTATGCAGATCTCACAGTGCAGTGAAATAACACCAACCCCCAACGACATGGCTGCCAATGGCATATTAACTGCCAGTAATCGCATTTAGTGTAGACTTCATCGCTACTTCTTCAGTCCACAGATCTCTATGTAAATAACAAAAGAGCATTAGAATCAGTGACCAATCACTGCTTTTTTTTATAGTATGTCTCTGATTAGTCACTGCACATCTGTTATTCGGTATATGCATAGACAGCAAAGTGTGTCCTTCAGTGATAAGCCTATGTGATGTATCACAAAAATGGAAAATCAAAAAAGGAAACTGACAACAAAGATAAAAGGGCAACAAGTTTAATAGTTTAATTCATTCACATGTAATATTGTTATTGATATAATTTTACCATTTTACTTTTTGTTTTCTCTATGTCTCAAGTCATTTTTTTCTTTTGTTTTTCTTTACTGTGTCTTTTCTCATGAAAGTATGTAATGTAAGAATTCTAAAAATATATTGATGGATTTGTAATATATAGATGTAATATGTATAACAATAATAGCAGAAAAAGGCATAGGGAGAGTAGAATTATATAAGAGCAACATTTCTATATCCCACTGGAATTAAGTCAGTATAAATCTGAAGTAGATTTAGTAAATTAATATGTATGTGATAAGCTCTGGAAAAATACACATCTCAAACTAATGAAATGTAATATTGAAATTTGTTTTCCTAAGCACAAATAAAAGATGTTTCATTGTGATCAGACACTAATATATAAGAAAAGGTAAGTTTGATAGGTTCTGTGTACAATTCATATTATACTCATTGCAAATAGTACAATTATTACTATAGCTTTGACCAGAATTTACAAATAGAATTTCATTTAAGAACATCAGTTCAGGCTTTTCAAGATTGTTACTGAAGCCATGATCATAAAACTTGTATAAGCTTCAGGACTGTGTATGAATATTCAGGTAGGTAATTGCTTATGCAAAGTGGGGAATTTTTCTCTCACATACCCTGACCCTTCAGTTTTTATCATCCCTTATCCCATCTGGCTTACTTAGAAGTATTCTAGCACTTTTTGGAGTATCTATTGGTTCTCTGTATTAAGTTGCTCATGTCAAGGCCAAGAAGAACCAAAGAATGAATAATTCACAAACCAACAACCATCTTTTTCATTGGGAAAACTACTTAAATTATATTAAAGCTACTCTTAACTTTATCACAGTCACAAAAAAAAAAAAAAAAAAAAAAAAACTGTACCTGAGTATATTTTCTGAATGTGAAACAAAAGATTTGTAAAGCCTAAATAGTTTTGTTTCTTGATAGTTATGATGCAGAGACAGAGTACACTTTATGTAATTGTCACAAAATATTGCTCATTAACTTCAGTTTTTAAAAAACTAGCATAAAAAATAGGAGCATTCATTCTGCCTTACGACAGAGTACAGTTAGATTCTTAGTCATTATAAACATATAATGAACATTATATGGACTAACATATAAGGACTTAGCTTCCCATCCAAGATGGAGTAACAAGACAGGAGTTACCCCTGACTGAAAACAACTGAAAAACAGGGCTTGATGTAAAAATTGATGGTTTCCTGTTTTGGATATCCAAACACTGGATATTTGTTTGGATATCAGTGTTCCATAAGAGTGAGAAAACAAAGAAGGGAGCTCTATGATTTTCCAGCTCACTGCTTGCAAGGGGTTCCCAAAGTGTAGCACTTGCATGAGAACTCAGGTGGAGCTCAGCAGTCTCAAAACTTTGAGAAGGTGAAGCTGAGAGTCCAGGGAATCAGACATCTGGCGCTCACCTAACAGAGCTATCGGGGAACAGAGAGCTAGCTGTGCAGGAGAAGAACCAGTACTGAATACTTGCAGGAGCGCCCCCTTGAGTCAACAGCTTCCTCCTAATGAATCAGTACAGGCATGCGAGGGAACGACCCCAACCTGGGAAAGGAGCCACTGGAGAGATTTCTTAGAAGCTTACACAGGGAAGGTAATAGTTCATGTTCCTGAAAGCAAGAGTGGAAGACCTCATAAATCTGGGGCATCGGTTGGAGTGCTCAGAAAGGTACTGTCTCACTTCTGAACGAATATTATCTCTAAAGGCCGTTCTGGTCCCTTCTGAGAAAACTTTAAGAACTAAACTTGATCAAACTACTTCCAAGTACTTTAACTACATCTCAGAATAGATAGAGCTCAGGAATACAATTTTTTTCCATCTTCTTCCCCAATTTCTATACTATATATAATTGGTCTCTTGAAGTTATCTAATAGTTCACTGATGTTCTTTTCATTATTTATTTCGTCTTTTTTTTCTCTCTATGTTTCTTTGGGTAGTTTATAGTTCTATGTATGTCTTCAGGTAAATTAATTTTGTTTTTTGCTGTGTCTAATATGCTATTAATAACACCCTGTAAATTTTTAATAGAATTGTACTTCTCATCTGAAAATTTCAATTTCGGTCTTTTTAGTTCTATATCTCACCTTAAAGTTTTCAGTCTTTCATCACCTTTTAGAACACATATGATATTTTTATAACTCTTTCATGTCCTTGACTAGTAATTCTATCATCTATATTATTTCATAATTCATATCTATTTGTTGGTGTTTTCTCTTATTATAGAGAAAAATTTGCCTATTCCTATGCATGCCTGGTAACTTTTAATTAGATGCCAGACTTTGTGAATGTCATTGTGTTACTTGTTGGATATTTTTGAATTCCTATAAATAAAAAGTTGTGGACATTTTTTTTCAAATTTCATAAAAGCTATAAACCTTCAAATCCAAAAAGCTCAATAAATCCCAAGCATAAGAAACATGAAGAGAACTACAAGACACATCACAATAAGATTGTTTAAAATCAATGATACAGAGAAAATCTTAAAAGCATCTAGAGAAAAGGGAAACATTTCATATAGAGGAACAAGGATCAGAAAGCAAACTTTTCACACAAAACTCTGCAGCCATTTATTACAGGAAATGGTAAAGGAATAAGTCAGTTAAAGAAAGACAAATACTATATGATTTCACTTATATGTGGAACTTAAGAAATGAAACAGTTGAATGTAAGGACAAAAAAGACAGAGAAGGAAACCAAGAAAAAGATTCTTAACTGTGTCTCTGCTCAGCAGGGAGCCTGCTTCTCTCTCTCTCTCTCTCTCTCTCTCTCTCTGCCTGCCTCTCTGCTTACTTGTGATCTCTGTCTAATAAATAAATCTTTAAAAAAAAAAAAAGATTCTTAACTGTGGAGAACAAACTAAGGGTTGCTGGACGGGAGGTGGGTAAATAGGATGGGTTTAAAAGGTGACAGGGATTAAGGGGGCACTTGTGAAGAGCACAGGGTGTTGTATGGGAGTGCTGATCACTATGCTGTACATCGGAAACTAATATTACACTATATGTAAACTAACTGGAATTTAAATAGAAACTTGAAGAAAAATAAATGAAATGGTAAAGGAGGTCTTTCAAGCAGAAGGGAAATGATACTAGATGAAATCTGCATCTGAATAAGAGAATAAAAAAACTAGAAATAATAAAAATATGGGTAAATTAAAAAATTTTACTTTCATTTTAAATACTCCTTTGAAATAGAAATGATTATTTAAGACAGATATATTAACAATGCATCATAGTAACAGTTGCGTAAGTAAAAATAATAGTACAAAGGCAGGGAGAAAAGAAATCTAATTATACCATTGTAAGATTTTATATGTAAAATGTTAATATTACTTGAAAGGATACTGGTATAAAGTAAAGATTTATTTTATAAACCCTAATGCAAACACTAAGACACACAGCAAAGAGTAATAGCCCAAAGCCAATGAAGAAGATCGAATCTAGAAATACTTTGTTAATATGAAAAAAAAGAGGAAAATGGTAACAAAGAACAAGACGAAACAAATGTAAGTATAAAAACGAATGCCAAGATAATAACTTTAACCACAATCAAATCAATAACCAAATTTAATTTAAATAATTTAAATACCCTCTTTAGGGACTCCTGGGTGGCTCAGTCAGTTAAGCATCTGCCTTTGGTTCATGTCATGATCCCAGAATCCTGGGACTGAGTCCCTCATTGGGTTCCTTGCTCAGTGGGGAGTGCGCTTCTCCCTCTGCTTGCCACTCCTCCTGCTTGCTCAGTTTCTTTCTCTCTGACAAATAAATAAATAAAATCTTTTTAAAATACCCCCCTTTAAAAAAAAAAAAGAGCATAGATATTGGGTAAGAACTATATGCTGCCTATAGGAAAACCATTTTGAGTATCAAGATGAAAAAGATATATCATACTAACTCTAATCAGAAGAAAGCTGGAGTAGCTATGTTAACATCAACATAGATTTCAGAGCAACAAATATTGCCAGAGATAAAGAGAATCATTACATAATGATGTGTCAATTATCAAAATATATAATAATCTTAAATAATTTTTCACTTAATAACAGAACTTCAAAATATGAGAAGGAAAAATTGACAGAGCAGGAGGATAAAAACCACAAATCCACAAATTTAGTTGGAAATTTCAACATCTCCCTCATAATAATTGATAGAATAATTGATGTTCAATAAGAATACAAAAAACTTGAAAACACTATAACCCAAATGACCTAAATGATCTTTACAAAAACACCTCACACAATAGCAGAATACACATTGTTTTCAAATGCACATGGAACATTCACTGAAACTGACCATATACTGGGCTACAAAATAGGCACTAATACATTTAATAGTATTAAATTAATAAATATTATTTTCACTTACCACAGTGGAATTAAATTAGAAAGAAATCAGTAAGAGAATGATATCTAGAAAATCCCAAATATTTGGAAATTAACCTATGTTTCAAAGAAAAAAGCAAGAGAGAAATCAGAAACTACATTGAACAGAATGAAACACAATATAGCATAATTGGTGGAATGAGCTAATGTGATATTTAGAGGGCAAGTGTTCTACAGGCCTATTTTAGAAAAGAAAATGTCTCAACTCAGAAAGCTCAGCTTCCAATATATGGAACTAGAAAATGAAGAACAAATCAAACCAAGTAAGCAAAGAAGGGAAAACAATAAATACAGAGCAGGTATCCATGAAACAGAAAGTCAGACAATAATATAATAAGTCAATGAAACAAAAAGCTGTGTTTCCAAGAAAATCAATAAAAATGATAGCCTCTAAGCAAACTGACCAAGAGAAGAAACAAATTACCAGTACTAGAAATGAGAACAGTATCATGATTTCAGATTATACAGATATTAAAAGGGTAATAAGAAACATCAATAACTCTGTGATAATAAATTCAGCAACTTAGATAAAATGGGTAAACTTCAAACTAAAAAAATAAACCTCTGAAGTTCAAGAATATGAATAATTTCATTCTTTTAAAGGAAGGGAATCTGGAGTTTACCAAAAAAAGAACTTCATGCACAGATGGTTTCAGTGACAACATTTACTTAAAATTTGTGGAAAAAATTATACCGAATCTTCACAAACTGTTCCAGAAAAATTGAAGAGGATATTATACTCCACACTTCATTTTATGAGGCTAGTATTAAACCAAACCAAAACCACCCAAAGGCATTACAAAGAAGAAACAAGAACTATAGACCAGTATTCTTCATAAATGTATATAAAACAACTTTAACAAAATTTTGGCAAATCAATCCAACAATATATAAAAGAGTAATATGTCATGACCATGTTGGGATTATCCAAGGAATTTGACATTGGTTCCACATTTGAAAACCCTATCAGTGTTGCACTATATTAACAGACTAAACAACAACAGCTGAATGTCTCAATAAAGGCAAAAAATTTTTTTGATAAAATTTAACATTCATTCTTGATAAACACTCTTAGCAAACTAGGAATAGAATAGAATATTGTCGAATCTAGTAAAGGACATTTTGAAAAACCTACAGTTAATACCGTATTTAATAAAGAAAGACTAAAATACCTAGGTGGCTCGGTCATTTAAGTGACTGATTATTGATTTTGGGTCAAGTCATGATCTCAGGGTCGTAAAATTGAGCCCCACTTTGGGCTCCACACTGATCATGGAGCCTGCTTAAAATTCTCTCTCTCCATCTGAACCTCCTCTCTCCCACTCATGTGTCTGTACTCTCTCTCTCTAAAGTAATAATAACAATAGTTATGTTGATGAGGATGATGATGATGATGAAAGACTGAATAATTTCACCCTAACATCAGGATCAAATCTAAGATGCTTGCTCTAGGCACTTTTATTTAACATTATATTGGAAATTCTTGCCATGGAATAAAGAAAAAAAAGGCAATAGAAAATAATAAAATGCCTGTAGATCAAGGAAAATAAAATTGCCTCCTTTATTCACATGCAGATGCATGATCATCAATTTAAAAAAAAAAAGCAAAAACCTGTGACATCTGCAAAAAATGCTTCTAGAATTAATTAGTTTAGCCATGTTGTAATATGTAAACTTAATATCAAAATTAATTATATTCCACTTACTAGTAATGCCCACAAATGGAAATTGAAATTAAAGTGACATTAATAACAACTTCAAATATATGACATTAGTAGTTATACACTTTACAAAAATATATGCAGGTTGTGTAAATTAAAAACTAAAAACAATTGCTGAGAGAAATTAAAGACTTAAAAAAATATAGAGATATACAATGTTCATCAGGTCAACTCTTCCCAGGTTGATCAATAAATTCAACACAATGCCTGTCAAAATCCCAGTGGTCTTCTTTGACAATTTCTTTCTAAACTTTCTATGTAAATGCAAAGGTCTTAGAACAGCCAAACAGCTTCAAAAAAGAAAAATAAAGTTAGAGGACTTATTCTACCTCATATCAAGCATTAGTATAAACCAACAGTAAGATACTAGTGTAAAGATATGCAATAAGATCAATAGACTAGAATAAAGTCCAGAAATAAACCCACACATAAGAACAACTAATTTACAGGGTGCTAAAACAATTATATAGCCGTATGAAAAAAACTATAAAACTTGACTATTACCTTATACCATGTAACAATTTTTTAATTCAAAATATATCCAGTCCTAAATCAATTATAAGATGTCCCAAAGAAAACATAGGAGAAATACATATCCTTTGGTATGCCAAAGACTTCTTAACTACAGCATGAAAAACACATTCCATAAAAGAAAAAAACCAATAAATTGGATTTTTTCAAAATTAAAAATTAAGACTTTTGAAAGATTGTTTAATGAATGAAGAACATACTAACCTTTACAAATTGTACACTTTAAGTATGTGCAGTTTATTGTGTCCCAATTATACCTAAATAAAACAGCTTTTTAAAAACTAAGGCAGAATTTTGAGAACATACTTACTAATAATTTGTCTGACAATGGATTTGTATCTGTAACATACAAATAAATTCATTAATAAGATGAGCAACCCCCAACCACCAAAGAAAGAAAAAAAGAAAAAAAAGAGAGAAAGGAAGAAAAACTCACAAAATCTGAAGAGACACTTCAAGAAGATATATGGATGCAAAGAGGCATATGAAAAAAATGATTAACATTAGTCTTTAAGGAAATGAAGACTAAATCTACCAAATCTAAAATTAGAAAAGTTAATCATATCAAATATTGGCAAAACTTTGCAGAAACTGGGAACTCGTATGGATGACAAAGGAGAATGTAAAATGGTCATCTGCTTGGGAAAAAAATTTTGGTTTTAAAAAAATTGACAAAAAAAAAATAAAAAAATAAAAAAAATAAATAAAAAAATTGACAATATACCACTCATATAACACAGACCTTTCACTACAAGGAATTACCCAACAGAAATAAAAGCATATATTTATTCAAACATTTACCTGAATATTCGTAATAGCTTTGTTTGTACAGCCCAAAACTGAAAACACCACAAATATTTATGAATATGAGAATGGTAAATAAATCATCGTATGGAATGGAATATTACTTAGCAATAAAAAAATAATAAATTATTTGTATATTCAGCAACATAAATACATGTCAAAATAATTGTGCTGAGGGAAAGATACCAGAACCAATTTTGCATAATACATTATTTCATTTATATTAAATTTTATGATAGACAACTAATGTATAATGACATAGCTGTGATTCACAGCTGTGATTGCAAGGCTTCTATGAGAAAAGATTTCAAAGGAGCACCAGGAAACTTTTGGGGGTAAGGTTATTTATTATCTTGATTGTAGTAATGGTCTAATAAACATATACACATATACAAAGATTACCAAATTGTACACTTTATATGCAGTTTGTTGTATGTCACTTTTACCTCAATTGAAATGTTACTAACTACTTAGATAGAAACAGAGCAAGAAAATTAATATTGACTCGTGAATTGGCACATATTTTTAATACTATACTAACTCTCAGTTTTCTGCTACTTGCTATATTTTCACAACTAACAACTGAATTTACATCGTAGACCTAATTTATATGAAGATTTTTTACCATACACCCTTAAGTTTTTGTGATTTTTTTTTCATAACTTAATAGCAAACTAGGAAGGTATAAAATAGTACCAATGTCAAAAATAATTTTCAAATGCTTTAATGATAAATTTTCTTGCTTTATTTCTTGAATCTCCTGACTTATTTAGAATAATTGGCAAATTAAGCATATGATTCTGAAATAAAAGACTAACATTTTAGTAAATATTATCAGCCCTCACACAGTTTCAGGAAAATATATGGATAAAATTGATAATTATGTATTTAGGTGAAGATAAGTTAAATAAGAATGTATTGAACATCTAACTGATCCACAGGTAGTTAAAATATTAGAAAAATGTATTATGATGTTCAATTTTTTTTTCTTAAAGTATTACCTAATAGACATGCAATATATCATTCAATTCTCTTTCAGGTAGACAATGACTGAATTTCAAAAAATAAGTCTAAAAGTTCCAATATTACATCATCTGCAAAATAAGAAGAAATGTAAATAAGAGAAGAAAGGAAACTAACCAATAATGAGCGTTCATGTGCCAGGGACCATGCAAGGTTCTATACATACGATGCTTCATATAATCAATAGAATCAATCCAGTGTTTAACCAACAGTTTCCAATTTAATAACAAAGCTTTAGTCTGGAACACTGGTCATGTTCCAAGACCCAGTGACAAAAGAATAACTGTTGTTGTTGTTGTTGTTTTCCTCGCCCATACGTCAATGCCTAGAGTAATTCCAGATTTACTTTGGATGCTCAATAAATTTTTCCTTGATGAATGCAAGCATTGTCCACTTATCCTGACACTTTTGTTTTCCAATAAGAACATGAGAGTGAGTGACAGAAAATGTGTGTCTATAGAATAATGACCGTTAAGAGAGAAATCTAAGTGGAAAGTGGATGGCTACAAAAGCAAAGACTCTTAAAGCCAGAATCACTATGGAAAGAGTCCATGCTCTAGGTTCAAATCAAAAAGAATTTGATTTTGTCAGGACACCCACAATGTGTCAGCTCAGTGACAGGCTCACATTAATCGAGCTCATGAGAGACTAACCTATAAAACAGATGGCTAATGTATTAATTCAAGTGAGCCAGAACTTCCAAAGGTCAAGAATATTCTTGTCAGCTGGTCAGTACATCCTGCCCACAGTAATAAAGTCTTTATGGAGAGCAAGGATGATCAGAATGTTGCTTGGTGAGCAAGGGCAATTAGGAAGATGGTTGTTAACAGTTAATGTTACCAGATTGTGATTGTCGGAGGCAGCCATCAGAAATATATGTCCCTTTCCTTGGACAGTCCTGAAATAAATAAATAACACGGAGTAGATTATGTTCTTACATCAATTGTATTTTGGTAGTATTGTATTTCGGTAGTGCCTCCCTCAGTTTATACCCTAAGTTACTTGACTAAATTTCAGCAATATCTTTCTCATTTTGATTTCATTTAGGGAAGTATTTTTCCCATGACTATGAACTATGTCTCAGCATGGAGTTGTTAGTTATTATTTTTGCAGATAAGTGATTTCATATATTATAGATTTAACTTTATCTTAAATTATGAAATTATGAGAAGCGATTTACCATAACCAAGTGTGTGTAGTACACATTTTTAATAAAGCAAATGGTTTGAAATGTCCAAGAATATAAATAAGGAAAATTGAGTAGAATAGTTTATGCATTGAGCCATATTTTTATTTTTTATTTTTTGAGCCATGTTTTAAATAAACATAATCTATATACCTACACTTAGTACACACAGTTAAGAAATGAGATATATGTCATGATTTTGAATACTTCTACTAATCACTTTGAGAGTATGCAGACCCAGCAATTTTTTTGCAAAGAATAACCAACAAATTACCACAGCTATTTATTTTGATGTTTAAAATTTTTACTTACTAACATTAGCCCATAAAAATGGCACCTCTGTTGAGTAATGTGTAATTTTTGCTGCCTTTTAAAATTATCTTTATATAGAAATACCAGGTTTGTTAACAAGATACACTCCTCTTTCTCCAGCTCTGAAACTGAAATATTAACAAATTTGGAGGTTGGATAAAAAATATTTGTATTACTAATAACTTTCAGACATTAATTTCTAATTGGCAAAAATCCTTTTTATGAGAAAAATAAGTAATGCTTATGCTTACACTCTCTCCATCACCATAAAATATTGCACAGGTTGTTGGAAATATGATTATTCTAGTCAACTACACAGGCTGTTTCCCTTCCAATTACCCATCCCTAGAAGTAAATTACTTAAGCACCCCTCTCTAGGCTGTGATTGTTCTTCAGTCAGTTTTCACTCCAATTATTTGCAACCAGAGCTATTACTTAGGTTGTGTAGGTTATGTTCTCCATAAGGGCACTCATGTTAAAGGTTGAATCGCATCTGAAATCCAGCTTATCCTCTGATAACTAAGCCATGTAACCTGACTGGGGGCTCTGTCTGTCCTGAGGAAAAGACATCACTTTCCAAAGGTATCCTAAGGACTGGTGGAAGCCTGTTACATACTACCCAATTATTCAAAGTCTACTTTTATGATCATCTTTGCTTTATTTCAACATATTTTCTTCTAATATGTCAATCCAACCTAAACCAAAATACTGACTGATTATATATGTAGCTGGCAGGCATATGTAGAAATAGAAATTTGTATTTATTTTTATTTTATTTATCAGCTTTACTTAGTATTACTAAAATAATTACTATGCATTATTATCCAGGTAGAAGTGTGAATTACAATAACCATCTTTAGGAAATGATTTAGCAGTACCTATTAAAATTTTAACCATGTATTCCATTTGACCTAGTACTCCACTTTTAAAAATATGTCCTTCAGACAATGTATTAGACCATATATACAAAGAAGTTCACTGAAGGTATAGCTTATTTTGAATAAAAAACTGATAGTAATCGAATACCTCATATCCCAAGATATGGAATATCATAAGACCTATTTTCAAAACATGAACTACATCTGTAAATAGTGACCTAGTAAAATATGTAAAATATAAGTTGCTGGATATTGATTTCATTCTGTTAAAAAATGTGGCGTCTGTTGTGTATCAGTTTCTCATGATGTCAAGTCCACTTGCTTATGGCTTCAGGGATGCTGTTTTTGTTTTTGTTTTTGTTTTTTAAGATTTTATTTATTTATTTGACAGACAGAGATCACAAGTAGGCAGAGAGGCAGACAGAGAGAGAGGAGGAAGCAGGCCTCCCGCCGAGCAGAGAGCCCAATGTGGGCTCGATCCCAGGACCCCGGGATCATGACCAGAGCCGAAGGCAGAGGCTTTAACACACTGAGCCACCCAGGTGCCCCAGGGATGCTGTTTTGATACAAGGTGAATTTGTTTACATTGGGGAGGCCGTGTCAGGATGCTGTTTTCAAAATGATTGTGCTACTGAGTGCTTATTAGTATGAACATATGGAGGCATATGAACACATGATTATGACATAATGGACATTTAAACTTTGAATACCAAGAATTTGTAGAATTTCCAGCAAGTATTAGGGCTGGCAAGGTCACTCTTTGCTGATCTAAATGATCTCCAAAGACCTTGGGACTTTAGCTCCTGTTTATGACAATGCAGCTCTGTCTGGTAGTGGGAAAAACTGCAGCAGCTCTATGAAGATCATCTTGCACCCCAACATAGGCAACTTTGTTCTGCCAGCACTGGATGCTAGTGCCAAGGGACTTTGGATTTGCACTGGCAGCTGGACATCAGCGTATGCTGGCTAAGCCGACTCTTCAGAGAACCAGCTAGTAGAAGGTATTCTTCAAATGAATCTGGACTTTATTTCTTTCATTTTCCCTTTGCCTGAAACAATAGTACAAGTTATCTATCATCGGTTGGGAGTATGTTATTTTCTATTGGCTTATTAAGAGACATTATCCTGTATGTTATTGTCTTGTGAAATATTATTATAAATCATAATATCTCTGTAAACCTGTATTAGATTATTGGCAAAGACAGTCTCCAATCATAATCTGCTATAAACAAAACAAATGTGAGTAAATATATACAGATATATCTACATGCATACATATGTTTTATGGATTTAGTGAAAGGTAAAATAGTATATACATCAAATTGTTAATATAATAATTCACAAGGGTAGATCAGGGGCCAAGGATGTAAAATTATTGTTTTTATTAACTGTCTTCTGTATTAACCAATTTGTTGCAATATGTTAGCATTTTGCCTTTTTAAGTTAAAAAGAGCAAAAAACTAGTAAATTCAAATATTGCATCCTTTGGGTTTTCATTTTCTTTTTTTTTTCTTTTCTTTTTTGTTTTTTAAAGATTTTATTCATTTATTTGTCAGGAGAGAGAGAGAGAGAGAGCACAAGCAGGAGGAGCAGCAATCAGAGGGAGAAGCAGTCTCCCTGGTCAGCACGGAGCCTGATGTCAGACTCGATCCCAGGACCCTGGGATCATGACCTGAGCCAAAGGCAGACACTTAACTGACTGAGCCACCTGGGCAACCCTGGGTTTTCATTTTCATTTCAATTCCACCAATTTTCATTTTCCATTCATATGTTCTATGAGTATTCCTTGGTACCACATTTTAATGACAGCTCAAAATCATTGCTAAACCTCTTTATTGATCATCCTGAATCTACTCCCAATATACACATAGTTCTAAAGTTTTTCTTGTTTTATTGATTTGGAGATAGAGATTGTTCCTCTGATTTTTCAGTACTCTTTTCTACTTATTCTATCTCAACTCATCAAGATGTACCTACTCATTTTCTAGATATTAGTCATTCATAAACCCAAAAACAGATTGAAATAGGGACCAGGTCTGCTTGGCCAACATTAATACAATACCCTTGTGCATACCTACAGAAAATATTCTTATGATCATTTCCCCAAGAAACTTAAAACAATTTTCTCGGGTAATTGTGCGTTGGAGAGAAGAAAATACTCAGGAGTTGTTGATGGCTGTTAGATAGGGGACCTAAACTGATATTAATAACAGGGAACTCAAAAGGGCCATCTTGTCTCTCAAGTTTGCCGGGCTCTTAGAGAATAAGCATTAAGACACATGGGTTCCAGAAGTTTGTAGATAAACTCCCTAACAATTCGAAGTGAAGCAACATCTGTAAAAGTTGCGGTTGCCCAGTGATCTGAAGAATGCCAGGACATACATTCTAAGGAAAGGACAAATTGCTTCAACTGTCATCCCCTTCAATTAATAAAGAATTGTGCTTTAGGGGTCTCTGTGGATATTGGTGACTGCATATAGTGTACTCGGAAACAATCTTCAGTCACTTCCTACCTAAGGGAGATTGGTACTTGCAGTCTGGAACTTTGGCACCGTTGGGGATGAATCAGTGGGAAATAGTGCTCAGTATATTCCTACCTCCCTTAACCAAGTCCCTGTTATCCCTTCCTCCCTCCCAAGTACAAATGCTCATGAGTAATGGATATAATATTTAATTATTACCCTAAGTTTCCTATTAGCAAAGTGAGAGAGAATTTTTCCTTTTCTGCATTATCACTGCTGTCTAAGCATTGCCCAGCACATGAAATCCTACTTCTTCCCAAAGCCAGAACTGGATGAGTAAAGGAGTAAGAACTGTTGCCTGAATGTCCTTTCTTCTCACTTCCAATGTGTGTTAAATCCCAACATCTACGGTGTAAAACTTGTCTTCAGTTGGTACTGTACACTCAGGCTTCCTCTATTTTCTTTTAACTGATGAATATTATTTTCAAGGCTAGACTCCAGAGATTCTGGAGTAAAACCATACCTTCTGAAAAAGAAAGCTATTTTCCAAATGCAAAGATTTCCTGAAATGTTACTGAGTGCTTGACTACAAGGCATCAATAACTATATGATTAGAGCTTCCCAATGATGTAGTTTTGAAATGTAGGTGAGGTTGCTGGGGTCCAGAGCCAACGACCAACAAAAAGTTCTTGAAGACATCTTTGGGGTAAAATGGTGGTTTTATTAAAGCATAGGAGCAGGATCTGTTGGCAGAAAGAGTTGTTGCTCCAGGGTTGTGAGGGATAGCTGATTATATACTTGGGAGTTGTGAGTAAGGAAAAAGGGAGGTTTTCAAAAGAATTTTCATATGCTAAAGAAGACCTCCAAGATACTGGAGGCCTTGTCATTCAAGTTAAGGTTGTTTTTCCCTCTAGTAGGGCATTAACTTTAAGACAGTTGGGAGCTTCCCACAGGAATGTTACACTCTGCCTGCCTCAAGTATTTGTCAATAGGCTGCAGTGAAGACATATAATTTTTTCTACATTTCCTTCTAGAAGTTAGGTTATTGATAAGAATACTTTTTTCTTATCAATCACTAAGACATTTGTAAATTGAGGGAGACTCATGTCTTGAGGACTGTAATCTTTACAAATTAACCATTTGTTTTTCCTTCCCTTAGCTTTAGGGCAGCCAGGAGTGCCTGAGGAATGACACACATATCATGGGAGCCGGGGGGGGGGGGGGGGGGGGGGGGGGGGGGGAGGTCAGCTTGTGCTCTGTCCTCAGCTTACCTTCTATTCCCTCATCACTGATATGATCCAAAATCATAAAAGAAGGCATCTATTTTGTAGGAGAAAAGGGACATTTGGGATTGGACTTGACTTTATTCAGAAGGTATAAAGTAATTACCTGAAAAGGTGGCCTGCATTTTCATGAAGATAGATCACAAGAAATTCTTGGAAACAGACATAGGGATGAACCTATGACAGTAGACAGAGAACATGCAAATCTTTGTGTACCGTGTTAATACTTGTTAGAAAGCATCTATCACACATTAAAAAGTCACTAAACAACCAGATGGACAGGAATACTTGTCCTTTATATGAAAGCCAGCCTTTGTTCTCTGTAATCCCAGTGTTGATACAATAGTCAAAAGATGGAGAAGACATAGTAATAGGAATCAAGTCATAGACCCAACAATTGTGCTCCTCACCAAGGCAAATCTAGCTATTGCTACCACTGAAGCCCCATCTGCAAAAACTGACGGTGAACCCTTAGACGATGAATTCCTGGAGAAGTCCAGAGTGACTTTGGATGTGGATTATTTCAGAACCCTTCAATTCTGTATAGGATGGCTATTTAGTCATAGTAGAAATCAATCTAATTATGGTTTGTCTTTCCTGCCCCTAATGCCCCAAATAATATCCTCATCTGAAGGTTTACAGATGCCTAATTTATTGTCATGCTATCTCCCACCATATTGCCTCAGATTAAGGCACTCATTTTAAAACAAAGGAGTTGCAACAATAGGTGCATGCCTTTTGGGTCTATTTGTCTTTATATTGTTTCACCCAGAAGCATCCTATGTGATAGAACAATGAATGTTTGGTTAAAATTTCAGCTAAAGTGACAACTTAGAGATAGCCCTTGGCCTTGTCCTCCATGATGAGTATATATTCCTGACCAGCCACAAACACAGAGTGCTATGTCCCAAGTAGCTAGAATTTATGGTCCAGAACCAAGGGAAAGAAATATGATTGGGAACTTTTGCCATCATTTCCTATATCTCTAATGCTGAATTTTCCTTTTTGTCTTTGCAATCCTATATTTTACCTGAACTCTGTCCTAGTTCTCAGACTCTGTCCTGACACTGGATTCTTGATTGAATCAACAGGCAAAGAAAGGAATCATTAAAATTCATGGCTAATCAGTTCTAATTTCTATGAGGACCCACAGTTGCTGCTAAAAATGAGGGAAGATAAGAGTATTTATGGTATCCAGGGTCTTCATCAAAATGATTCTTGATGCTTCTATGCCCAGAAATAATGTTTAGAGAGCTATTAAAGAAACTATTGTTCAACAAAGGTGAGTCAACTAAGAGCTCAGAATATTGAGGGATGAAGGTCTGAGTCCACACACAAGGACAGCAACATGTACTGGCTCAAGAGCTGTGTGAAGGTAAGGCATATCCACCATCAGCAGGGGAAGAGGCAGATGATTAAAAGCAGTTAGTTTCAGGATGAGCTAGAACAAGGGGGATTGCAGCTTTTGTGCTAATCTTCTTTCATTAAGTATTTGTAAATAAGGCTGCTGGCTACCACCTGGAATGAGATTTTAGGTGATAGATTGGAACTAAGGAAGGGTATAAATGTATCTTAATGGTGGAATATATGTATGATATTGCTCATGTTTAAGAATCATTTCAAAATCAAACCCTCTTGCCTTATCTATTAATCTAGCTACTGCTACAGCAACTATTTCACTCTGGCTTCCATTAGCTTTACACAGATGCAAACTGACAGTGCTCTGCATCAGTCCTGGGCTTCTGGATGCTTAATTATTGCTCTGGGGCTTCTCTGAGTTGTGGCCACCTATGGGAACCTGCTTGGAAATTACCTAGAACCCAAATGTATGGAACAGATAATGCCCTGTGGGGAATAATCTTGATCCTAGGTGGCCTCTAGGCTGGAAACTTTGCCTCTAAAAAAGAATGCAGCTCTGTCAACACCTTGATTTTTGCTCCAGTGACACTTATGTCAAAACTGACTTCCAGAACTACAAGACATACATTTGTGGTGATTTAAACCACTACTTTTATGGGAATTTTTTCCAGCAGTAGGAAAATCATATGCCACTTGACCCACTTTCTTTACTGATCATTTTTCCCTGACCTTTTCTCCTTAATAAGACTGCACTTACCTTCTGTTAGTCTCCATGTCTTCACCTCATTGTCAGGGTAATATTTCAGGCGCTACAACCTAATATTCCAGAACTTTTACAAGCTAAATCCTATCCATTTTTCTATCTTTACTCCTTCAGGTCCTTAAATTTTAACACCCAACTCAAAAAATTTGGCAATGTATTCATCAATGTACTTCTTAGGGCTTTTTCTCTTTTTTTGCACTCATGATCAATGTGCATTTCCCACCATGAATAGTATCTGGACATAGGAGAAACTAAATTAAGTCTTATTAAAGAGAAAATATGAATAATTTCTTCTGCTATAGTTTTATAGTACTCTCTATGCCTAATTCCCTGCTTATTAATCACTGCATATTAAAATGTTAGCAAAACTTTAAGATTCAATACAAATTCAATCTTGTCCATGAAACCTTGTACCCTGAACTGATGTTTTCCTTCTTCTGAGAGTTAATAGTATTTATTTCCTACATTACAAAACAGTATTATCCACATATTGCTATGGATTTGTAGGTCTTTCTTGTCACCACAATTAAATTTAAAACCTCTGTTGTATATCTATATGAGGAAGAACACATGGGTCCTGACATCAAGGAATTTATTCTTAAACTTTATAACAGCACTGGGGGAATGAATTAACTGCGCTCTTAGTTTGGAATCAGAAGATAGGAGTCCTAATTCTACCACTACCAGATATGAGGTTTGAACCAGTCACCTAATTTTTCTTGGCTGTGTTGCTCATACATTAAAAAAAAAAAAAAAGTGTTAAATTAGATCAGTAGTTTTCAAACCAATTCCTTTCCACAAACAAAATCATGCATAGAAGACCTAGAGGTAAATTAGGTAAATAAAAAAATGATCCTGGGAGAAGCAGGGAGAAGGCTCAGATCCCAGTCAAGTCAGGCCTTCCAACCCCTTCCCCTCAGTAGTGCTAGAAGGGGCTCCCCCTATTCTTGGATTCACAGAGCATGAACAGTGCACATCAGTGGATAATGTGATCAAGATGCTACCTCCAAACTCAGTAAATCTAAAAATCCATACAATACTATTCTTTTGGAATTTGTTTAAAAAATTACTACTTTATTTAATGAGTAGTTTATCTTTTAGAATTCTGCTTCTAAAGTGACAATTCTATAGTCCTAATATTTTTCCTTTTCCTTAAATTTTGGCACATAGCTTGGTTCATCTTATGACATTACCACAAAATTTCTAAGAAAACCATAATTGTAAATGTCAGAATTAACCAGAGGAACAGATCCAGTAGGACACATATAAATGTATTTTACAGAGAATCAGTGTATGCCATTGTGGGACATGGCTACATAAGTCCAAAACCCATAGGGCGGGCAGTCAAGAAGGGAAGATTGCAGGTTACAAGAAAAGTGGAAATCTTCAGACACAGATGATTAAAGTTGCTTGCCATAGCCAGCAGAGGACTCTTAACTAGACAGAGACATAATTCTGGCAATTCTCTACAATACTTGCCCCCCTGCCCCAACTAAAAGAAAATTGAGTGAGAAGAAGATGGGAAAAATCAAATGGAAAACCATTAAGATATTAACCTCAACCTAGCACTGACAACATTTCTAGAATTGCATAAGGAAAGGAAAAACTAATATGATTTACTCTTTTTCATGATGAATCTTTTTTTATTATGACAAGAACACTTAAAGTGAGATCTATCCTCAAATTTTCCAGTGTACAATATAGTATTTTTAACAATAGGTACAGTATTGTACAGCAGATCTCTAGAACCTATTAGTTGCATAACTGAAACTATATTCCCATTAAATCGCATCTCTCTGTTTCCCCAACCCCAGCCTCTGGTAACCACCAATATATTTTCATCTTCTATGAATTTGTCTATTTTGGATACCTCATTTAACAGAATTCTTCAATATTTGTACTGTGACTTCAACATTTCAATGCCTTCAACATTCATCCTTATTGTCACACATACCAGAAGTTCCTTCCTTTTTTTAAGGTTGAATAATATTCCATTGTACTTTTATACTACATTTTCTTTATCCATTTATTTATCATGAACATTTAGAGAACTGAATTCACATTTGGGCTATTTTGAATAATGCTGTAATGAACATGGGATTGTAAATATCTCATTAAGATCCTTATTTCAATTCTTTTGAATAAATGCTAAAGAGCAAAAGATGAATTGCTAGATTATGTGATAGATTTATTTTAATTTTTTGAGGAATCTCCATACTGTTTTCCATAGCAACTGTACTATTTTACATTCTCACTAACAGTGTTCAAGGATTCCAATTCCTCCACATCTTCCCCAATGCTTCTTATCTTTCATTTTAGGTATAATTGGTATCTAACAGGTGTGAGATGATATCTCATTGTGGTTTAGACCTGAATCTCCCTGATAAGTAAGTAATGTTAAGCATCTTTTCACATAACTATTGGTCCTTTGTACATCTTCTTTGTAGAAATGTCTATTCAAGGTTTTTTGTTTTTTGTTTTTTGGTTTTTTTGCCAGTTTTTAAACCAGGTTATTTGTCTTTGAGTTGTAAGGGTTTCTTATATATTTTATATGTTAACTCCTTATCATATGCATAGTTGGTAAGTATTTTCTCCTTTTCACTCTGTTGATTCTTTCTTTTGCTGTGAAGAAACTTTAGTTTACTTGCTTACTTTAACTTTTGTTGCCTGTGCTTTTGGTGTCATATCCAAGGAATCCTTGCCAAGACCAATGTAATGAAAGATTTCCTCTATGTAGCACTCTAGGAGTTTTATAATATCAAGTCTTATGTTTAAGACTTTAATCCATTTGAGCTGATTTTTGTGTATGGGGTAAGATAAGGGCTCAATTTAATCTTTTCATACAGATCAATTTTCCCAGAACTATTTATTGAAGGGACTATCCTTTCCTCATTGTATATTCTTGACACACTAGTTGAAAATCAGTTGACTGTATATACATGGGCTTATTTCTAGGCTCTTTATTCTGTTTCATTAGTTTATGTCTGTCTTTATGAAGGTATAATATTGGCTTAATTGCTGTAATTTGGTAATATATTCAAAATATATTTTATCAAGAAGTGTGATGTCTCTAGCTTTGTTCTTTCTCAAGATTATTTTGGCTATTTGAGATCCTCTATGGCTCCATGTGAATTTTAGAATTTTTAAAATTTTTATAAAAAGAGCCATTAGGATTTTAACAGGGATTGAGAATAAATCAGTATGGATAGTATCCTGGATGAGTCTAAATTTTCCAATTTGATATATTGAACCCTGGTATGGAACATTTCACAAAATTCCAGAAAAAACCCCAAGGCTTCTCAACAAAGATTATATACATCTCCAATGGAGAATATTTACCCAAATTAAATGGAAAAAAAATATCTGCATAGTGAAAGGGTATACTAAGTTCTAAGACAAATAATTTTTTATCACCCTGTATCAGAAACATTTTCTCATTCGGCTATTGACTTCCAAGAATAAACAAAAAAGTACTTAGAGAAAAAACACAAGTCACCTTGAATACAGAAGCTGTGATGAAAGAAGTAGCATCATGCTTGATGACAGATAGTAGTGAAACAATAACTTCAAAATCTGAAGGGCAAGTATAAATCAAGACTTTTACAAATAGCCAACTCAAAATGCACTGGAAGTATAGGATAACAAAGAGTAATTCCTTCAAGCAAAGTGAACTCAGAACAGATGAACTTTTGAATGCTTAAATACAGCAACTATATTTAGTGGATAATTGTCAGTTTAGATGTTTAGCTTTTGTATCCACCACCTACTTTGAAGGAATCCCAGATAGGTGAGATCAGTCTCCTCTACAGACAAAAGATAATATATATAGGATATTAGTAATTCCCTTTCTCAATACTCTGACAGCTGGCCTGTGGCTAAGATAATCCTATGCAATATTGAATGTAGTCTCCAGTTTAAAAATCATTTCAATGATTGAAGCAGTGTCAAGTATCCAACTGTCAAATGGTTCAATACTGAGGATACTGGTCACATGGCAGCATCTTGTCCATGCCTTGCCTTCCTTGATCCCCACCTGAGCCTACTTCTCTAATAATCCTGTAAATTCTTTGAGATACTCAATATCATTAGAATAAAATTCATTCTCTCATGTTACCCAGTTTCTATTGCTTGTAAACCAAGAACTATCAATGCTACAATAATGAAATTCATTAATGAAAACATGAATCAAAATTAATAAGTTGAGTTTTGAGAAGCTAACTATAATTCAACAATTCTTTTAGTTTCAATTTATTGATATTTCAAGTTAAATTCAAATGAAATTTAAATAGATTAATAATTTAATTTTAAAATATACACTAACTATATAGCAATACATAGAAATATTACAGTATTTCCATAAAACAATTCCTATGTATCTTACTCTTTGGTTTTGTATCTCTACTTATCTTTAGAAAGATGTATGGAAGGTGATTCACCTTCTATTAATGCTTATTATTTTGGAATGTACAGAAGAAGATCTTTTTGTACTTTTCTATCTTGCTGGAAATATATAAGGCACAACTGTAACTTTAAATAGCTAATGAAATTTTATTTTAAAAAGTTAGAGAGTAAGATTTACATGGCTTAAGGTAAATGATATTTATGAATTCTATTTTTCTATAAAAGGACTATTTTTAAAAAAGGATTTGCAATTGTATGGCAGCATGTGCTAGTGAAAAAGGCACTGAGATCTGGAACTATTCCATATTTGTGGCTGTGTTTCCTCGAAATATTGATTACTTTCATTGAGTCTTTATTTTTCTATCTGGTAAAGGAAAGAATCTAAGAATTTCTTGGGTCTTATGTATTTTTTTCAAGTTTATTTAAATTCCAGTTAGCTAGCATACAGTATAATATTAGTTTCAGGTGAGAATTTGGTGATGCCTCACTTACATACACCCAGTGCTCATCACAAGTGCACTCCTTAATACCCATCACCCATCTAGCCCAACCCCCACCCACTTCCTCTCCAGCAATCCAGAGTTTGTTCATTACTGTTAAGAGTCTGTTTCCTGGTTTGCTTCTCTCTTTTTTTCCCACTATGTTCATCTGTTTTGTTACTTAAATTCCTCATATATGTAAAGTCATATGGTATCTGTCTTTCTCTGACTTATTTCACTTAGCATAATATTCTTTAGCTATATCTACATTGTTCCAAATAGCAAGATTTCATTCTTTCTATGGCTGAGTAATATTCCATTGTGTATATATATACTACATCTTTTTTATCCATTCATCAGTCAATGGACATTTGAGCTCTTTTCATAATTTGGCTATTGTTGATAACGTTGCTATAAACATTGGGGCTAACAGACACATGAAAAGATACTCAACATCACTCATCATCAGGGAATACAAATCAAAACTACAATGAGATATCACCTCACACCTGTCAGAATGGCTAAAATTAACAACACAGGAAACAATAAGTGTTGATGAGGATGAGGAGAGTGGGAAACACTCTTACACTGTTGGTGGGAATGCAAACTGGTGCAGCCACTCTACAAAACAGTATGGAGTTTCCTCTTGGTTCTTACATTAAAAAATTCTATTACTAATGCCTAGAATTAATTATGAAGTCAAACAAGTTCTACATATACTTATATATATAACTTGTATCCATATCTTATAAAAGTATCTTTAAGTTATTGGTCTTTTTGTCTCTTGTTCAAGAAATTTGGGGAATATTTACTGCAGTTTTCTGTGAATTAGGTCCCATATTTGATTACTAAAGTTTTCTGATAAGTCCAACTTCAATCAGCATTTAATCAAATACTCCAAGAAAAAGAAAATGGATCAATTTCTTACTTTCTTTGCCAAGTTCCTTAGGGTTTCATAGAGATTGTCCTTAACTTACAAAACAAAATCTTAAACTTAATATAACACTTAATATGTCAGCATAGTTTAAAACATTTTACATATATTTATTCATTTAATCTTGACAATATTATGATTTCTTTTTCTTAAGTGGGAAAATTGCCCAAGGTCACATATTTGGTAAGTGCTTGAATCCAAATCTGAGCCCATACGATCAGGCTCTCAAAACTCTGTTTGTACCCACTATCGGTGCTCTTCCAGGAAGCTACTAGTCTGACTCAGGTCATTACTATTGAGCATTCATTATGTCAGACACAGGCAAATGTATTCAACAACTCATAATCTCTAATTCCTTCTTCAGGTAACTTGCAAATTGTTCATTTCTTTTTTGGAAGCTTTTTTTTTTCTCTCCTTATAGTAAAATAAGCTTTAAAAATTTTAATATTTTATTCTATATTAAGCTACCCTCACTTCACAAACTTCTTTTACAACACCATAACACAAGCTTTTCATTCATGTCAATGTAATTTGCTTTACCTCCCTTATTTATCATTTCTTTATGTCCTAGGGCCACGTTTGAGAAGTCATCATTATTTCCCTGTCTATCTGCCAAATCTTCCAAACTTAAGGAGAATCCAGTGACCATTATCTCTTTAGAATGGGATCAGGTGAATAGACAGTTTTCAATTAACTGTATGTCTCATTAAAGCATCGTTTAAATTTGTTCAGGGACAAGAGTTTACTTGTGTTTGAAAGTGTGTTTGTGTTGAAGACGGGTGGGTGCAGGATGGGGGAAGGAAAGATCTAGTAGTCAGAAATATTATAAATTTTTAAATTACTAAAAGATTTTATTCCACTCAATAGCACCTATTAGAATTGACTACCAATATTAAAATCATCCACTCATTTAACAGATATTTTATGAAGTGACTACTAAGTATTTATAAACTTCATATAATGAAATCAAATTTGATTAACTATTAAGAACTCTAAATTAAGGATACACACACACACACACACACACACACACACACACATTTATATATATCTTCATAATACCCATTTTTAATGGCCCAAGGCTTTTATTCTTGAATATCAGTTTAACCATAAAGTGCTAATTAAATAAACATTTAATAACTAATTAAAAATCTATGCCTCTCCTTTTATTATAGGTCATTACTGTATTCATAGTTTTATATTGGTTAATATTCACACAACAGTAAGATGCCAACCAAAAGTCCTTACTAATCTGATCAGTGAGTAAAATGTCAATGTGCCTTTGTGAAACCCACTCACTAATTACATTAACTATTAAAATACTGCTTCATTTCTATTACTTTTTATTCTTCAGCTAAAAATAAAATATAATCATATCTTAAAATATGATTTTAAGATTAAGTAGTCAATATTCCTCATATCTTTTTCTGGATTCTGGAGAGGAGCTTTTCAAAGTTGACTTTTTAAAATTTATACATTAATTAATGAAAATATTTCCGGATATACTTTTTCTTTAACCATCATTAGTCATGGCATCATTTACCATCCAAAACTATCCCTTGAACTGCACAAAAGCAGTTGGTCACTTATTAGTCAAAAAGGATTATTGTCTTTCAAATGTATAGATTAAATGTACTGTTTTAAACCATACCTCATTATTAGTGGACAAAATTTAGGAGTTTAGAGGAATAGGATATGTCCATATAATTGCAATAGTCCCACCCTCTCTCAGCTAACCTAACATTTTAAACAGCACAGAACACCCTTTGGTGAGGCTATTGCTAAAGAAAACTAGTTTGTATAGGAATAGCAAGTGCCTCAAGTTCAATGACCATTCACTATCCAAGATCATGTTTGGCTTATGAATCTGAGACTAGGAATGTGCATGGAAAACCTGTGCCATTTTATTCCAGAAAATATAATTTTGTTGCATGTTTACAGGAATTCTGAAGAGAATGAATTAAAATCAAATATTTACTTTAGGGGAGCCTAGGTGTTGCAATTGGTTGAGCATCTGACTCTTGGTTTTGGCTCAGGTCTGATCTCAGGGTCATGAGATAGAGCCTCACATGGAGCTCTGCACTCAGCACAGTCTGCTTGAGTCTCTCCCTCTCCCTCTGCACGCCCCCCACCCCCAACATGCTCTCTCTGAAATAAATAAATAAACCTATTTTTAAAAACAGATATTTACTTTAGAGAATTAGAGCTTTTCTCTTTGAATGTGAGAAGAGTCTGTAGACCATAAAAGGGAAAATATCCCTTTTATGGTCTACAGACCCCTTATTTTTTAATATTCTTTTAAAGATTTTTTAAAAAAATTATATGAGTGACAGACAGTGACAGAAATAGAGAGAGAAAATGCATGGGTAGGGAGGAGAGGGAGAAGCAGGCTCCCTGTTGAGTAGGGAGCTAGACATGGTGCTTGATCCCAGGATCCTAGGATCATGACCTGAGTCAAAGGCAGTTGCTTAACCAACTGAGCGGCCCAGGTGCCCCCAAAATATCAATTTTAAATGATCATAAATGGAAATTAGAAATCTCTCAAAAGAAGGAATAATACTAACTCCAAAGCGCTATTTTATCCACTGATTCTAAGAGTGCATTCCATGTAGTTTTAGAAGGGATCTTGTGAGAGAAACAAAGTTTTGTGTTTAAATAAATTAGGAAATACTGATATGAGCAAAGTTAAATAGATGCTTTTACTACTGGACTGATCAGATCCTTAAATATCCTCCCTTGTGAGTTTCTAGGAGGTGCACATTGGCTGATATAAGTTAATACACACACAAGACAAAGCAAGACAAAATCATCTGATATGACTGGTAAAGACAAGACAAGAAACTTTTAGACTCAGTTTATTATTTAAATAGTGAAAGGAAGATTAGTCAATGGTATCAGCTCCCTGCAGTCTCCATACAGCAAAAGGGATTTGAAATAAAAGGGTCCAGACAACTCCAGTGAGTTTTGTTGGACTCCATGGCTAAGGAGCAAATTCTAGACTGAAGCTAAGTGGTTCTATATTCTGCAGTTTTTTTCCCTTTTTCTTTCTTTTTTTGTTTTTTTAAAGATTTTATTTATTTATTTGACAGAGATCACAAGTAGGCAGAGAAGCAGAGAGAGAGAGAGGGAGAAGTAGGCTCCCCGCTGAGCAGAGAGCCCAATGTGGGGCTCGATCCCAGGACCCTGGAATCGTGACCTGATCCGAAAGCAGAGGCTTTATCCCACTGAGCCATCCAGGCGCCCCTATATTCTGCAGTTTTAAGGCTAGAGGGCTCCATACCTCATTAGAACCTAGGGAGGTGATAAGAAACTGCCTCTTGAAAACCCCTCAGGGAACACAAGCAAGCAAATGGGAGATGACTTCATAGTAGCTCTTAGTAAGTGTCCCAGACCTCGTGAGGAATCCACAAGGCATTCTGCCAAGGCTCAGATTAACCATGATTTGAGCCCCTGTAGTTTATGTGGGTATGTGCAAGTTCAGTAGGGCCCTATGGAAGAGCTGTCCCTTCACAGAACTGTCCTGACATATTTGATCATGGAATTCTTATTTTTCATAAGAATTAATATTCTTAAGAACCAGATATGGGAATGGGTACTATAGTCTAAGTCTGATTAATAACCCAAGATGGTCTTGAGCAGATAAACTAATGATCAGAGAGGTCCAGGAGAGGCAATGCTGGAAAGCATTAGAAAACAGGATCCAACTGTGATGGTTAATTTTACATGTCAACTTGACTGAACTAAGGGATGCCTAGATGGTTGATAAAAATTATTTCTGTGAGTGTATTACTGGAAGACGAGCATTCGACTGAGGCCTTTGGACTAGACTGGAAATTACATCATGGCTTCCTGGTTCTCAGGCCTTTAGGTAAGAACTGGAACTACACCACTGGCTTTCCTGGCCTCCTGCTTGCAGACAGCAGATTATAGAGCTTCTCAGCCTCCATAATTATATGAGTTAATTCCTCACAACAAATTTCTTTTTTATACATCTTATTGGGTTCGTTTCTCTGGAGAACCCTACTATGCCAACCATGTTTAGAGAAATGTGAAAACCAGGGGAAAGAACTATAAAAATGAGGGGGACAAGCCACATAGAAGTGAGAAAAAGCTTCTGTCACCAAGGAGCAGAAGAGTAGAAACCAGAATATTTGCAGAAAGCTTCAAGAAGATGGGCCACATACGTTAACAGGTTAGGTTTGAGCAGGCCGCAGAACTCTTCCAAGCTCTACTTACTAAGATGAATGAGGAAGTTCCAATTATACTGCTGTGTTATAGTGCAACTTGAAAATATATTTAAACAGTCACCTGCTTATTTAGTAAAAACTCATCTTTCTACCTGATACTCTATGCCTCTCTCCTTATACTATCTTTCAATATTGCTGAAATACGCATCAATTCCTAAATAGACCAGGCTCTCTAATGAGAATAGGAATTAGTTTATGCTATTACTTCCACTTGAGATGATCTTTCAGTCCACTGCCTCTCTCTTACCTAGCCAAATCCTGCTTTGTTTCAACTTTTGGCTTAGACATATATTTGGGAAAACCTTACTAAAACTCACCCCCTTCCTATTTGAGATATCCAATCCAGTCTGGAAGAGCAGGAGGGAATCAAGAAGGGTCCTAATGCACCCTTGTGTTTGTTTCATTTAGTACTTATTATATTCAAAAATTGGCTTGTATATTTGCCAAGCTCTTTCACTAGACTATACAATTGTTTCTTATTAATATTTCTAGCATGGTACATGGTCTTTGACACATAGAAGGTACTAAGAAGGCATTTATTAGATAAAGGGATTGAGCAGGGCTACCTCTGTATTCAGGCAATCTTTAGCGCCTGCCATTGCACGGGATCGCAATGACCTTCAGTCTTTGTCCAGAGATCATTTAGTATGCAATATCTGTGCAAATCAGGTTTTAATACAAGTAGAAGGGGATAATCCACAGGGGAAAAAATTAAAGAAAATGTTTTAAGAGAACTGGTGATTTTCAAACCCAACTTAAATATTAAAATTCTTCAAGTGATTCTGAGTTGGATTAAGATATTCAATAATTGTAGCTTCTTACTAAATTAAATCATAAATGCTTCAGGCACTTATTTAGCTTGGTCAAATATTATGCTTAAGCAATAAAAAAGCTCAAGATGATATAGTAAATATTTATTTGTGTTGTTATGATATTCTGGGAACATCAGAACATTTCTCATTTTCCAGCTGTATTTGAAGGCACTATAAGTGGATTGAAAAATTTGAAGGTTTTTTTTTTTATGATTTTATTTACTTATTTGACAGAGAGAGACACAGCAAGAGAGGGAACACAAGCAGAGGGAGGGGGAGAGGGAGAAGCAGGCTTTCTGCAGAGTGTGGAGCCCAACTTGAGGTTTGATCCCAAGATCCTGGGATCATGATCTGAGCCAAAGACAGACGCTTAATGACTGAGCCACCCAGGCACCCCTGAAGTTTTAATATACGATGAAGATGTCAAGTGTTAAGTTTTCTTCTTCTAGTTCTTTCTGGTTATCAGACCTTGTATTTGTGGGATCACCCTAATCAATATTTGAACTGGTCCTACCCAAGCCTGTAACTATGTTATGAATTACTAAGTGGGTTCTAGAATGAAATTTATTCCTTTAAAGCTATTCAATATCCCTTGAGCACTTGACCACTCTTTCTTCTTAACTCTGTAGTCATGTGCACTGGTGATATATGTGGGCTTGGTTTCCCGACTTTAGTTCAGTTTCTTAATGGGAGAGATTAACCCCTACTCTGAATCCCATTTACTCGAAATGGGTTTAGAACCATCTGAATCTTATCAATTATTTCCCATCTTAATTCTCAAACCTAAAAGTAAGATAATGATTTCTCCATATGTGCTCAGACATTTTTTATATCAAAGTCTGGTTAAATGAGAATTAATATTATTTATCTGTCCTCCTACCCACTGGCTCACTGATGAAAGGTCAACATTCTTTGTTACTACACTTAATGGAAACAACTATAAATAATTTCCATGATTAATTCTAACTCTCAAAGATACAAATCACTTTTCTGTATCTATCACCATTTGTATCTTCCTCTCTTGACTGAGCATAACCCTAAATCATAAGCTCTTAAAGCATTGGACTTTTGCTTGGAATGTGTTAGCCAATAATAGAAGACAAACATGTAAGCTACCTGTTTCCTTACCCACAATCCTCAATTATAGAGACTTTCTTAATAATAGAACCACACAGGTTTCTGAAGGTAACTTCCTGAGATGTTGTGGAAGGAGTTATTCTAAGATGCATCTGGCCATTGCTTGGCCTCTTTCCAGAAAACAAATCAAGTAGTAGAGTTAGACTGAGATGCCCGGAAGGTGCACACCGCAGAGATATTTCCTTCCCGTCATGGCATGGGCTTTTTGCCTTCCATCACTGTTTACTCAATGGATATATCCTTTGCTGTATGCCTTTGGAATTTTATTTGTTCCTCATATTTTTTATCAAATCTCTATTTTCATCATTTGCCAAAGACTTCCAAACTGCCTTGATCATATGCACATACACGTCATTCTGTCTGAGACTTTATCAAATGGCCTTTATATTTCTTTGCTTCTACCAACATCCTATTCATGATTATTTATGTATTGTCTAAAAAGATTGAGGCTTTCTCTACATCTTTCTTCTTTTCCTTCTGAGTCCTCACCAGAATCACCCTTAACATTTCTGCTTCTAGCATGTACCTCAAAACCCTGCCTATTACCCAGTTCCAAAGATACTTCCACATTTTTAGGTATTTGTTACAGCAGCATCCTACTCTTCATACCAATATAGTTAGGGCTACTTTAACAAAGTACCACAGACTGGGTGGCTTATCAATAACAAATTTATTTCTTACAATTTGGAGGCTGGAAGTAAAAAATCAGGGTGCCAGCATGTCAGGTTCTGGTAAGAACTCTCTTCTGGATTGCAGACTTCTTACTGCTTCTTCACATGGTGGAGACCAGAGAAATGAAGCAAACTTACTTTTGACTCATAAAAAGCACTAATCTTATTCACAAGGTCGCCACCTTCATAACCTCATCTAATCCTGATCTCCCAAAGGCCCCACTTTCTAGTACCATAATGCGTCATGGGGAGGTACAGGGCAGAGGGGATGTTTTAACATTTGAATTTTGAGAGAACACAACATTCAGTTTATAACAAGACCATAGTTCAGACTGGGAAAAGTTACCATCAAAAAGCAACAGGCAGGAGTTTCACCAGCCTTGGGATTCAGCATCAAATGTGTTCTGGGAAATAGGAGGATCCGGATCCTAGATCCGAGCTGAGAAACAGACTAGTGGGAGAGGAGATCTACCAGCCAAATGCTCTTTTTGTCTTGCAGCATATAATTAACGCTTCTCCTCAAGAAACCGCCATAATTATGAAAGTTTTTCGCTTCAGCTAATCACTCAAGATTTTAGGAGTTGGCAACCAGCTTTGCTATATGACAATTTTAAAATAGAAAGATTCAGTACATTTGGTTCTTCAGAGGCTGAGTAATATGGGATCAGAGTAAGGAAAGATTTGGTGAAGAAAAAGAAGAAATATAGCCCAGGTAAAAAATATATATTTTCCTTGTGCTGTTTCTGAAATTTTTATTTCAACTTTCTAGGTATACTACCAGTAGAGAAAAAGTGTATATTTTGTTTTATTGTTTTTTCTTGGAATAACTACCATCTCAATTTCCACAGTTTGCATTTAAGTTAAATCTATTCTGATTTCATTATATTTTTATACAAAGAACAGACAGATGTCTTAATAAAATATGACCAGATGGCTTATAGACAAAGAATTACCATCAATTTTTGTGTACAGTTTAAAAATTGCACAAAACATCTGTAGACTAGTAATGAGTTTTACTATTTTTCCATTCTGGGTACAATATTGCTCAAAATACATAATTAAATGTGCATTTTGTTAATGAAATCTTCTGATTCAGTCATTAAAAGAAACTTTTTCACTTTCAAAACTGTAGCACTAACATTTGTTAATCTGTTGTTTTATTTATCTCAGTTTTCAAAATATAATTAATCTGTATTGATCTGCTTGACATACAAAATGACCTCTTCGGGAAACTGGCATCAGCTAGCTGGTTTTGCCCGCTTTCTACTGCAATACTGCTTTGGGCTTAATTTAAAAAAAAAAAAAAAAAAACAAAAAGAAAGTATCTTTTGAGTAATAAAAATAGAGGTTAGTAATTCCAATAGGAAAGAATACTCAAAAACATTCCATCCAAAAAACTTATGCACATAACAATATACCAGTTTACAGTGATAATTCTAAATTTTGACATTAACAACTGATTATACAAGTAAAACTGATAAAAATAATATCATTTATAATATGTGCAATGGCTAAGTATGATGCCTTTTTGCTTATTCTCCATTTATGAAAACTTGAAATTAAGCACTTCTATTCCATACACTTCTATTCCCTTACTTTCAGGTAAAGTGGAAAACCTTATTCAAGAAATATTGAAGTGTTATCATTGTGAGAGATGCCTACTGCATAGTGAGAAGATTACAGGTCATTTAAACTACTTACGAATTTGTAGGAGATTGTTTACAAATTAAGGGTACAAAATAGATTTTAATCAGAAAATGGTATGGATAAAATTAGTACACAAGAATGTTAGCAAATATCCCACCAATTAAAACAGCATTTAAAAAATTTAAGCTATAATAGAAATGTAAAACCAGCAAAAACATAAAAATATACAATTTATAAGTTAAATTATATGTACAACCCATAATTATGAGAAATTTTGTTGAATTTAATACAGATAATACACCTGGGAAAACTTGAAACAAAACTCAAAGGAAAGTATTGGTTGATTTTCTGGATGGATGATTGGTTGTTTCTTGTTCTGTCTTGTTTTTAATAATAAAAAGCAGGGCACTTTTGAATTTCTGGCAATTGGCAATTTTAAAGACAATTTTATGACACAAGTTTTTAATTTGTCTGGTTTGATTCATCACATGGCATCATGTTAGTCAAATATTTTGGACATTTTTTAAGCTGTATTTTTTCTTCACATTTTCATAAAAGTGTTTTATAATTTCTTTATACAGATCATTAATTTTAAAAGGTGTTTATTTATTGTGTATGGCAGATTGTATTTAGAGATTTGTTATTTTTTATCAAAAATATACTTACCTGAATTACAATAAAAACTTTTTTCTGATAGATGGGAAGACTTAAACTATAAATAATTTTAGCACAGCAATCTATTTCTACTTTCCTTGAAAAGAAAATCCACTTGAGTTGTTAAAAGTAAGTTTTTGAAAAAATGTGGCCTTTCTATCTTAAATAGCATTCTGTTTATGTTTCTTTTTCTAGTTTACCTCTTAAAAATTCACATTGGGAATCTGAATAAATATTTTAATCAAAAACTATGGTTATCAATGATCATTAAAAACACAAAATTTCCTTTGAGAGCAGTTTTTTTTTAATTTTTTAAAACTTTGTTACATTTTTTAAAGATTAAGTAGCTTTTAAACTCCAAATTCTTACTTTAAATTATATCTTAATGAGCAAAACAAATAATTTTAAAATATATATTTATATATTAATTGTATCATTAAAGTAATTTTAAATATTAATTTGATTTATAATTTAATTTATATTTGATTTATCATTTGATTTACATACATAAAGAATCATTGAAATGTGGTTCTAGCTTCTCTTAAAAATTAGATTAATTGTTATGATTGATGTTATTTGATCCTTTCTAACTAGATAGGTTATACATCAAAAGAACCATCTGTTGGAAAAAAGTTATGTTCTAGGAAAAATGGGCAGGAAATGTCCACTAGTTTCGTTATTTCATTTAAAAAATGCCAATTCTAATGACAAGCAAGTTTTCTCAAATCTTGGCTCACTATGACACTGGAGAAACTAGGACATTAGGCCTCAAAGTCTATTATTTGAAAACATACTAAACTTTATGCTAAAAAGAATCTTAAAGTATTTTCACCCAGTATTCACTCCCAGAAATAATTCTTTCCCAATCTTTCAATCGGTTATATCATTTGTTCACATTTCAGATATGACTTATCTAATTAACTTAATTCAAATCAAGAATAAACTACCAGGGGCACCTGGGTGTCTCAGCCGTTGAGGGTCTGCCTTCAGCTCAGGTCATGATCCTGGGGTCCTGGGATCAAGCCCCACATTGGCTCTCTGCCCAGCAGGGAGCCTGCTTCTCCCTCTCCCACTTCCCCTGCTTGTGTTCCCCTCTTGCTGAGTCTCTCTCTGCCAGATAAATGGATAAAATCTAAAAAAAAAATAAATAAAATAAAATAAAATACCAGTACAATGCTTAAATTCTCATGTTGTATATCATGTACTATATGTCCAATTAATTTATGACAAAGGAACCACAAATATACAATGGAAAAGGGATAATCTCTTTCATAAATTGTGTTTGCAAAACTGGACAGCCACATACAAAAGACTGAAATTGGATTCCTGTCTTACACCATACACAAAATTCAACTCAAAATGGATTAAAGATTGAACGTAAGACCTGAAACCATAAAACTCCTGGAAGGAAATAGAGTGGATAAGCTTCTTGACATTGATCTCAGCAATTGTTTTTTGGATTTGACACCAAAAATCAAGGAAAGAAAAGCAAAAATAAATAAGTGGGGGGCGCCTGGGTGGCTCAGTGGGTTAAAGCCTCTTCCTTTGGCTCAGGTCATGATCTCAGGGTCCTGGGATCGAGCCCCGCATCGGGCTCTCTGCTCAGGGGGAGCCTGCCTCCTCCTCTCTCTGCCTGCCTTTCTGCCTACTTGTGATCTCTGTCAAATAAATGAATAAAATCTTTAAATAAATAAATAAATAAATAAGTGGGACTTTATCAAACTAAAAAGCTGCACATCAAAGGAAACCATCAACAAAATGAAAAAGCAACTTGTGGAATGGGAGAAAATATTTGCAAACCACATATCCAGTAAGGCATTAACATACAAAATACATAAGAAACAAAGAACTTCTACAATTCAATAACTAACTAGCTAACTAACTAACTAAATAAATAATGGACAAAATACTTGAATGACATTTTTCTAAGGAAGAACAACAAATGACCAACGGTCATGAAAAGATGCTTAACATCACTAATCATCAGAGGAATACAAATCAAAACCACAATGAGATTTCACTTCACATCGTTGAGTATGATTATCAAAAACAAAGAAAAGAGTAGATCAATGTTGAAAAGTTTGTAGAAAAAAGGGAACCTTTCTTTGACACTGTTGGTGAGAATATTAACTGGTGCAGTCACTATGGAAAACAGTTATGGAGATATCTCAAGAAATTGAAAATAGAACTATCATATGATCCAGCAATCACATTTTTGGGTATGTATCTAAAGAAATGAAGTTATTATCTTAAGGAGCTATCTGTACTCCCATGTTCATTGCAATATTATTCACAATGGCCAAGGTATGAAAACAACCTAACTGTCTGTCAATGGATGAATGGATAAAAAAGATGTGGTATGTACATACAATGGAAGAGCATTCAGCAAGAAAGGAGGAAATTCTGCCATTATGGTAGGTGCTATCATTTGTATGTAGGATCTAGAAACAAGAACAGATAAACAAACCAAAAAAACAAGCAAAAATACTCAAATTCACAGACAGTAGAAAAGTGGTTGCCAGGGGCTGAGGGTAAGGGAAATAGGGAGACACCGGTAAAAGGCAGAAACTTTCAGTTACACAACGAATAAGATCTGAGGACCCAATGTATAACATGG
The DNA here is from genome assembly GCF_002288905.1 of Enhydra lutris kenyoni. Taxonomy (NCBI): domain Eukaryota; kingdom Metazoa; phylum Chordata; class Mammalia; order Carnivora; family Mustelidae; genus Enhydra; species Enhydra lutris. Next base: position 17,754,846 of record NW_019154112.1, on the reverse strand, counting down.
TGACAATGGTTGATAACATTACACTGTATAATTGAAATTTGCAAAGAAGGTAGAACGCCAATGTTTTCACCCTCCCCCCCCCAAAAATAAATATGTGAGAGAGAGGTACGCAGTTTACTCAGTAGGGGAATCTTTTCACAACTTATACATATATTCAAGTATCATATTGTACACCTTAAGTATCTACAATTATATTTGTCAGTTATACCTCAAAAATATCTCCTGTTACATACAAATTATTGTATTTGAGGTTTTGTGAAAGAAGCATGACATCAAATTGAATCATTATTGAACCTTGGTATTTTTGTACTAGAATGGTAAATTCTGTACTCCTCAATAGTATTTTCCTGATATGTATTGGTATGTCTTTTTCTATTTTCTCACTCTCCCTATTCTGTTTATGTCTTAGAATTATCCAAAAGAGATTTCTACAAGTATTGATATTTTTACATTTGTTTTTATAGAGAGAACTACCAATGTGGTTATTCTGTTCCTAAATTATCAAAAAAAATTACTTGATCTTAATATTATAATTATAGTGCAGATGCCAGCATTTAGTAAGCCAATAATTTGGGGGAATATTAGCTTATTTTATATTTATTTTAAATATTTCAGTATTATAAGGTGAGACGCTTATGAGAAACAAAGATCATACAATCATAGAACATATAGGTTTTAATCTCAGTTTTCACAAATAATTAAAATACTTAAGTGTGTTTAAAAGGCTTTACAAATTCAAAACACTTTGGACAATAAAAGAAATTTCAAATTCAGATCCACCAAGATGTAATTCTCCACTGCAAATTCTCAAATGAAAGAGCCATTTGGTCTATTTAAAATAAAATCCTAACATCATATCATAAAAAAACAAACAAACAAAAAACACAGCTGTAACCAGAATAGTGCCAGTGAAATTCCATGGTGGTAATTATCACTATAAAGATACTGAGAAATCCCAAAATGCATTTTAAATCAGCAAAGAAAGATAAAGTAATATTCTTGACCCAAATCCACAGGATAAGTGGGAATATATTCTTTCTTCTTCAATTTTTCAGAAGCATTTGCATATATTTGACCGTTCTTCTTCCTTAAATTTTTGTAATTTGCCAGTCAAGACATATGGGGCTGAAGTATTCATTACAGAACATTTTAAAACTACAAATCAAATTTCTTTAACATGGATATGGCCAATCAGATGATTTGTTCTTCAGTGAAGATTGTAGCTTGTCTTTCAAGGAATTTGCCCATATAAGTTTATTAACTTGCTTATCTAAGTTAATTAATTTATTTTTAAATGTTATTTGATTGAAGTGTAGTTGACATACTATATTATGTTGGTTGCACGTGTACAACATAATGACTTAGCATTTGTATACATTATGAACTGATCACCACTAGAAATCTAACTACCATCTGTCACTATACAAAGTTGTTACAATACTATTAAATATATTCCCTCTGAGGTACATTGCATCTTCATGTCATATTTTATAACTGGAACTTTGTACCTCTAAGTTCATTGATTGGCATGAAACTGTTTATAATGGTCTTTTATTATAACTTTAATATCTATACAATCTATAGAGCTGTCACCTCCCTCTGTAACTCTCTCCAATACTCAACTTTGTGAACTCCAGCCACTCCTGTCTCTCTGGCTTCCCAACTCTTGTCTCCTCAACTCAGATTGACCATCTGGCTTGGCTTGGGTTCCACCTGCATGCACGAGGCTCAGAAAATGCTCTCTGACAGTAAATTGTGACAATTATAAGGTTTCCCTCATATATTTCCATTTCTCAGGATTGCAGTCTTTTATTGCCTGCTATTCAATATCTGAAAAGCATTGCTTCATATGTTTTGTTCAGTTGTTGATAGTTACAGGCTGGAAAATAAACCCTGTCCTTATTACTTCATCTTGTCTAAAAAGTGGAAGTAACAATAACAGATCATAACCTCAGTAGATATTGAAAGTGTAGCCAAAAGTTCACATGAACAAAATATGAAAGCCCAGATGTCTTTATCAAAAGTTCAAGAAAGAGATATCCCCACTTACACAAACTCCTCTATAGCTCAAGAAACAGATAGTCAAACTCTCATAAATTATTCTGGAGTATGCTGGTGGTGGAGAGGAAAAAAACTAACTATTCTACAAGGCAAGCAAAGTGTTTATTCCAAAAATATATTGGAAAAACTAAATAAAATAATAGGTTAACCACACCTATCAGTTTAGGTGAAATATAGTAAATGAAATATTTCAAAACCAAATTCAAAAGTACATTAAGTAAATGATGTCCAAGCATGATTACCCAGAAGGATGACATAGAAACTGACCAATGAACTTCTAATTGATAAGACAAGAGGGAACATATCATACCAATGCTGAGTAAAATACTTCTATATATTTTTAAATATATAGCTGATTTCTGGAAGAAGATGCCATAAAATTTCCAAGTGCCAAAAATGAAAGGTTACTCAAAGCTGAAACTATAAATATGTCAACTTCTCAATAATTACAAGGAAATTGCAACTGTACATCTACTTGAAGACCTGGGTTTTTGGTTCTTTGGGAATGAGTTGAACCTGCAGAGCTCCATGCATAAACCCATTAATGGGAGAGATTTCCCTGCATCTGATGATATTCAGTAAAGTGTTATCAGTGAATGGGAGCAAACAAATAAAACATTTTACTTTGAACCATAATTAGAAATTCCCAGAGAAGAGTATCTCCCAGAAGAGGCAACATGTTTTGATTTACACAAATTTGCTACATTGACTAGAAGTGATTTCATGTCTAGAGGCTAGATCATGCAAAACCTCATAAGCCATTTTAGGAAGCCTGGCTTCATTTTGAGGACAAGAGCAAGACATTAAAATTTTCAGTGAAGGAGGGTGATACGATATGATCAAGTTTTTAATTTGAAAAATAGCATTAAGCATATTAAGTATGGGTAGAGTCCAAGCATGCATATATTGAACACTTCGGCAGGCATGGTGGTAATGCAGGTTAAAAAGACAGGTTTTTGTAATTGTGGGTTATTGTAATTGTGGTTGAATGTAGAAAAGGAAGAGGGACAATCAGTATTTATAGATATAGAGGTGCCTGGGTGGCTCAGTTGGTTGAGCGTCTGACTCTTGATTTCAGCTCAGGTCATGATCTCAGGGTCATGGATCAAGCCCTGAATTGGGTTCTGCAGTGAATGTGGAGCCTGCTTGAGATTTTCTCTCTCCCTCTCATTCTCCCCTTCCCCAGCTCTCGCTCTCTCGCTCTCTCTCAGTAAAAAAGGAAAGAAAGAAAGAAAGAGAGAGAGAGAGAGAGAAAAGAAAAGAAAAGAAAAAAAGAAAAAGAAAGAAAGGAAGGAAGGGACTAGTTCTTCCTAAAGATTTGAATATGATGAGACAAAGAGAGAAAAAGAGATATCTAAAATTTCTCTAAGGATTCTGAAATGTGGTGATGTTCAGAGGTGTGCAAACTGAAAGGTCAGCTTTGAAAGAGAAGGTCCTGAGTTCTGCCTTTTATTTGATGGCTTTTTAAGATGGCTTTAGGCTACCCAACAGCAAGTATTCAGTGAAAAGTTGGCTATATATCCCCAAAAGTTGTCTGGACCTGAGCATGACTTACAATGTGATAATAATAGAATCTGCAGATATGGATGATTTTACCTAAGGGAATACGGACTTACTAAGACGAAGCTTTTAGGACTTGAAATATCTTCCAAATAGAAAGGATGAGCAGTCCAAGAAGACCAAGAATCAACACAGATTGCTATCGAGAGCTCCTGGATAAGGTAGATTTTGAACATATATTGGAGTTAGTGACTTAAGATATTTTTTCCGTGAAGTGATGGATCCAGAAACCAGATTAAATTAGGTTGATTTGAAGAGCAGAAAGAGATGTAAGAATCTGGTAGCGTTAGCTGCCTTAGGAGAGAAAACTCCTATGTCTGGGAAATGAAGAAGGTGAAAGTATTATTTTTCACTGTATACCTTTTGCACCTTTTGAAATCTGCAGTCAAATGCTCTACCACTGAGCTATACCCCCACCTTTTGAAATCTGTATCCTGTATGTTCTGCTTATTCAAGAACCGGAAAGTACAGGGAGTTGTAATAAATGGTAAAATGCAAAAATATAAACCTAAATAAATGTTTGCTTTTGGTACATTGCAAATCTCATCAGACAATAAATAATACAAATAGATGGGTCTTGCGCACAAGCACTCTGCTAAAGATCACTCTTTCTTCATTATGTATAGCCCCGTAAAAAACCTCATGTGTAAGACTGTTAACAGCTCTCAGTGACCTTCTTTTGTTCTTGGACACTGTGGACAGAGATCAGTGATGACCTAACCTCCATGAGCTCGCTGTAGACCTGTGGTTACCAATGATCCTACTGAAATGACAATAAAATTTCAACCAGTCAATGTCATAAGGAAGAGACCTCCATGAATCAGATGATTTCTTATAGCACATAATTGTTATGATGCTTTAGAGTGACAGTAATATCTGTCCTCATACCACTTGCTATTTAGTTATTGTGATCTGTGTAAGATATGGTCTGTTCCCACAGAGCAATAATGTACAATGAGGGCACCCCTCCTGCCCCATCTCCACCCATCCCTGCCTAAGCCAACCCCTTAAACCCACATACCTTCCAGCTCTGTTCTCCTTAACCTATGGTGATACCTATACCTTGTGAGACAAGGCCACATCCCCAGCCAGCCTCTGCTTTGGAGGCTCCTGTCTTACAGAATCCCCTTGGTAGTGCCTGATGCCCCCACTCCCCAGCACTCAGTCCAGCAACTAACTCCTAGTGTGTCGGTCTCTTTTTCCAGGGGTCCTGGGAAACAAGGAAAGTCTAATTTGCAGTCCCAGGAGGCAGTGGGTTCAGGCCATCTCTGAGACCTATAACTTCTCAATCTATTTATCTCTGTTTTGTCTCTCCCACTTCATCTCCTGCAGCCTGAAAAGGAAATATCTTCTTTGCACGCCAGGAAACTTCCCTTAAGTCACTTTCTGTGTTCTTTTTATCCTGGCTTAGAGGACCACAAATCTTTATTCTTTTGAAATTCTGGCTTCTGCAAAAGAAATCCACATTTTTAAGACTTTTTCTTCTTCTCTGGAAATTAAAAATTATTTTTGAAGATCATAGTTGCCTATAACTTCTTTATTCATTTTATCTGGCTGTATCTCCCTCTCCCAAAACAAAGAATGCCTTAATTTCAATGAACAGAGTGCTGAAGAACAACAAAAATTAGTGAGATTTTTTTAGTGTGGTATTTCAAAAGCACTGTCTCACAATTACACTTAAAAAAGGATGGGAATTGACCCACATTTTTAAATCTGTTTCTTAATTGTTTCATACCATGTTGATGGTCTAATGCAAGTTCTTTGCCTATTATGCGATTATATGTATTTACAAGTTTTATAGAAATTAAATGGGGATATTATCATGGATTAGGAATATTCATGGTAGATAGATGCTTCTGCTATCTAATTTTCATTAGAAACTAGTAATATGTGTGTGTGTATATATATATAAAATTATTGACCAAATAATTTAATTATTATGAGCAAAGCCATTTGAATAAACATGTCTAAATTTGATTTTTTTAATTAGCAAATAAAACTAAAAAAATGCACTCCCCCATATTATTCAGGTCACTTCAATTAATCATCCATATATACATTTTTCACTTGTTTACCTTAGAGTATACATAAATAACTTATATAACTCCAAGCTCAAATTCTCTAATGTTGTGTATATGTGTGTGTGTGTGTGTGTGTGTGTGTGTGTGTGTGTGTGTGCATTTATCTTGGCTTTTCTTATAACTAAAATAACTGTCTTTTCAAATACTGCATGATATCACATATATGGATATATCAAACTTGTAGGAGCATAGAGTAGAATGGTGACCAGGAGCCAAGGGGTGGAGGAATTGGGGGGATGTATAAAGGAACAAACTTGCAACTAGTAGGGAAATAAGTTCTGGACATCTAAAGCACAGCATACATATTATAGTAAACAATACCTTATTATAAACTCCAAAGTTGCTAAGAGACTAGCTCTTACTTGTTTTCACCACAAAAAAGAAATGATAATTATGTAGTGTGATGGCAGCATTAGCTAACACTAAAGTAGTAATCATATTGCAATATATGTGTATCACATCAATATATTGTGTACCCTAAATTTATACAATATTACATGTAAATTGTATTTAAATAAAATAAAATAAAACTGTCTCTTTATCTGCTTTGAAAATCCATTAAGCCAAAAATCCAATAGAAATATGATCTCAGTTAGGTTTTTTTTGCTTAACTTCCATGAAGACTTGAAATGGCATTATTTGTAGACTCTCTCCCCTTTCTTTACTTGGTTCTTCAATTTTTACCCTATCAGCTATTAAAACACACAGCTGTGCACTTACTTTATAAAGAATACAAGTATCCTAGCACTTGTCAAGGAGTATAACTTCAAAAGCACTGTCACTAAATAGAAAGCTTTCAAAAGCTCAGTAGAGAGAAACGGAGTTAATGGATATTCAGTTCGTTATTCCAGCAATATAGCAGGAAGGATATGCAATTCATTCCTTCTTTAGATAATTTAAAATCTATCCCTGAAATAAGATAGATCATCAGAGAGCCACATGCCTTAGTCCCATTACTTTCTTTTTTTTTTTTCTTTTTTTCTTTTTTACTTCTGTGTGTTTTTGTGCTTTGGTATTATGCTACCAACTAATATAAAGAAAGTACCCTATGAAATATGTCACTAGGTTTATAGCAATAATTTGAATTTCAGTATCAACATAAACATGTTTCTGTTTAGAAGTATTTTATCTAATAAACTCTAAATTTTAAGACTTGCAATGTCTCTTTCTGCATCTGTCTCTTTCACACACACACATACACACACAGCTGCCAATATTTGTTTAATGTCACATTTGTGCCCTCTGCTTGATAAGCATACCATAAACTAATAAAAATAACTTACACTGTTTACATTTTTTAAAAGATTTTTATTTATTTATTTGACAGACAGAGATCACAAGTAGCCAGAGAGGCAGGCAGAGAGAGAGGGGAAGCAGGCTCCCCACCAAGCAGAGAGCCCAATGTGGGGCTCAATCCCAAGACCTTGGGATCATGATCTGAGCCAAAGGTAGAGGCTTTAACCCACTGAGCCACCCAGGTGCCCCACCTGTTTACATTTTTTAACGCCCTATTTTCCCTCTACCTTTCATTTCCTATTTTTGTCTTTGATTTGTCCTTATAAATTACCTTATATCTTGGGGGGGTGGGTGAGGGGTGGCAGGAAATAAGAAAAGGTGTAAGTATATTCTGTTTTAATTTTTTTAATCCGTATTATCAAGACTATAATTTAGCATTTCTTCTTTTCTCCTTATTCAACTGCATGTACTTGTTTTCAGGCACTAGAATTGAAATATAGGATAAAAAATCTTCAGAGAAACTTCAGATTACATGATATTTACAATAAAACTCATTTTTTCCTCAATAAATTATATGGGAGTCTTATATACAGTCATTTGTGTTTCTAAGGATGTTGGGAAATTTTGATTTATTCTACAGAAAATGATAGCAGCCTGCGTGCACTAAATTACAATTACGTAATGCCAGTGTTGTATACCAGATTTTATTCTAGTATTTTCATTCTGTTTACTTCATTATATATGTTGGAGGTGTTGTAAATGTTCAGAATCATTTTGATTTTCTATTTGTCATTGCTATGATTTTAGGTGGAACTAGTCCAGAGTAATTTTGCAGCTGTAAAAAGCTGGCTTATGGAATCCTTGTTAATTATTTGTCTATTAAAGGACCTCTTAAAAGTTATTGTAATGAATAATAAATTATTTATATGCTTGTTTCCTTCATTAGACTAAGATTCTGGAAGGAATATTGTCTTACTCATCTTGACATCTTCAATGTTAGTATAGGGATATAGAACTGAGAAGGTATTTCATGAATTTTATTCAATAAATTTTTAATGAATAAAATAAATCATAGTTTTTACTAGTATCCAACCAAGAACTTATAAAATGAAATGATGTATGGTACTCTTTTATTCACTGCTTTAAATTTCCAACTTTTTTTAATCTTGTGAGTGTTCTGCACTCCAATAAAGTTTCCCTACAACTATTATCTAAACTTTTAAATAGAAAACAGAATAATTCCCCTCCAAATTACCACCATTAGAGATTAATACAAAATCCAAAATATTTTTGAAATTCTAGTATTTGAAATACCTTGGTAACTAAAATATGTTAATATATATTTATATTTGTGTGTGTATATTTGTGTCCACTAATTATAAAGTCTAAGTATACAAGGATTATAGAATTAAATCAGAAAAAACATCCTGTCTAAATATTCAAAATTCAGTGAGACAGACAAGTATAGATGTAGTTCTAATATAACACGATTATCAGTAAATATTTGTCATTTCATTGTCTTGAATGGTTCCTTATTCAAAGCCGTTATCAAGTTCAAACTATTTTGTTGAATTTATTTTTCCTGTGCACAAACCATATGCCTTCTCAGATGTTTTCCCTTAATTCCTTCTTTCCAAAGAAGCCTCCCTCTGACAAACTCACCTAACTGGCTGGTGCCCAAGTTTCAGTTCCACACCTATGTTCAAATCCCATGTGCCTTGCCCTACAAACACTGAATTCCTCACCCTTGTGACATTTTCTTGCTTAAATGGATTGTCGCTCTGTTGAGCATGGGCCATAGCTTCCTGAGTGGTTTCCAAGTGGAAGGATAACAAAACCCAGAAATTAAATTCCATCCCATAAAATGATCCTTGACCAATGAGAAATGAGGCATGAAAGAGGAACAGATGCAGTTCTCTCCTTATTCCTTCCCAACTCTTCTCTAAGGTCTGATTTCTCCTTAAAATTCTTCCAGAGAAAGTCTCACATGTGAAAAAGACATGTCTGCTGGCTGAACAAAGCCTTATTTCACTTGGCTAATTGTGACCCAGAGGCCAGTTTCACATCTTTGTTTGCCTTGTTTTCTTTTTTCTTCATCCCGGGCACTCTGGGTTTGCACTTCCCAAAGAAAGTGGCAGCACTTTAATGTTTGCCCTCAGGCCTCGATTTCCTTTTACAGATTTTTTTAAAAATTCATTTTAGACAAAGAAAAAGAGAAAGAGCACAAGCCATGGGAGGAGCAGAGGGAGGATAAGTAGACTCCCTGTTGACCAAGGAACTCTTGTGTCTGATCTCACGACCCTGAGATCGTGATCCCAGCCCAAATCAAAAGTCAGATGCTTAACCAACTGAGCCCCCCAGGTGCTCCCAGGCCTTGATTTCTAAAGATTTTATTTATTTATTTGAGAGAGAGAGATCACAAGTAGGCAGAGAGGCAGGCAGGGAGAGAGGGGGAACCAGGCTCTCCGCTGAGCAGAGAGCCCGATGCAGCTGGATCCCAGGATCCTTAGATTATGACCTGAGCCGAAGGCAGGGGCTTAACCCTCTGAGCCTCCCAGGCGCCCGCAGGCCTTGATTTCTAAAGGACCAAGTCTAACACAGTACTTAAAAATTCAATACAACAGTGTTTTGTATTTTCCTCTCTGTTACATAGACTTTTCACCTTCATGAGCTAATGAACCTATTTCATTTACAATTACAATTACAATAGAATTCTGAACTGTTGTATTATATTTTTAGGACATAGTGTCAATTATGTAAATCTCTGCATTAAGACCTTGATTGAAGGCAACATTTCCTTCTACAGAAAAGGTACAGATGCTAAGTGGTAAAATTAGTTTCTTATTAAGAAAATAGTTAGGGGCGCCTGGGTGGCTCAGTGGGTTAAACCTCTGCCTTCAGGTCAGGTCACGATTTCGGAGTCCTGGGATCCAGCCCCACATCAGGCTCTCTGCTCAGCAGGGAGCCTGCTTCCCCCTTTCTCTCTGCCTGCCTCTCTGCCTACTTGTGATCTCTCTCTCTGTCAAATAAACAAATAAAAATCTTTTTTTAAAAAAAGACCATAGTTAGAAATTAGTTTTTCTAATTTTCTCTGTACAAGGTGCATATCTATTATGTTTAGTTGTCTGAAAGGGTTAAGCATGAAAATATATTTGTCTGGGAAACTATTTTGAAGGATACTGGTTAAGCTCTCAACTTAAATTTTTCATAATATGAAATTGTTAAAAATGTGAAAATTTTAATAAAATTAAAGTTGGTAAATTTTAAGCCAATAAAAATAAGTCACTTTTAAAATAAGATATATAAAATAGTCAAGCAGGGCAATACTTTCCACTGCAGGTGGACAGCATGCATGCTGCAAGTTGAATATTTGAGAAGGGATTGCTAATTTTATGACCACTCGTAAATATTTTCAAGCTAGGACAATGATATGGGTAATGAAATATTATATTCAAGATGCAAACCATTCACCTACATGGGTCAGGAATGATTTTCCTTTTGCCTATATATTTGGCATTTGATTTGTGTGTGTGTGTGTGTGTGTGTGTGTGTGTGTGTGTGTGTGATGTGGCAGAGTTACTTTTTGGAGCATAAAAACACTTTTTAGGAGGAAAAAAACCCTTGTAGATAGCACAAGCATTGCAGAATATAGAAACAAATTCCTCACTTTTAGAATTCCTTTAGAACACAAGAGTAAGTGAACTCTGATTCATAATCAGCAGGTGAGGTATGACTTTTAATCCTTTACTTCACTGATGACACCGTATCTCAAAATTATTTGTAATTTTGTCATATACCATTTAAACTAAGTAAGAGTGGTGGGCAAACATAGGTGGGCCAGGTTTTCTAAAGAGAAATGTACTGTTTGCTCTGTATCTTAAAAAACGATATAAGCGAAAAAGAGACTAGTGATCAGAATATAAACTATTTTTAATTAATATAATAAAAGCTTAAAGGGAAAAAAACCCACAAAAATCTGGCATGCTGGCTATCTCTAGTTCCCCTCCAGATTTATTCTCCACCCTTATCGACCTGTTCTGTCTCTCACCTATATAGCATTTACCATTGTACAGGAAAAGGGCTTCCTTGCCCCTCTGGCTTCTGGTTATAGTTAATCAATGGGGAGCTCCACAACAAATCGGAGAAAGAAAGAGTATGATCAACTTATTATTTATTCCCTAGCTTCTCCATCCAAGGCTAGATGTTTCCCTAGCAAAGGAAGGAAAGTCGGGAAACCCAGCTTTATGTTTAATATAGACGCATCTGTGTTTCTTGGCCTCTGTCAGCCAGCCCTTTGGGGCCCCAGCCTCCTCAGCTCTCAAGGAAGACCTCTAAATTGATGGGGTTCTGCATTTGCATCCAGAACCAAAATTCTAGGAAATACTTATATTCTACTATAAGTCATCACTTTAATGTATCTTATTACCATTTTCTTTGGTTTATGTCCACACCTGCATGTTCTTCCAGAGCCTACTTCAGGTCACATCCTCTATGTGTTGCTGATAACTAGAAACATGTGAAGCAATTTTTTTAAGTGGTGACCATAACTAATAAAATTCAAAAGTATTGCCCTTTCAACCAACCATTGAATGATTACTCACTTGCTCTCCTTTTAAAGTTTCTCCTCAGTAAACTGTGTAAAGATAAGCCCACAAAGTCTCAGGGTCTCCGAACAGCAAGTTATATCTATTTTAGTCAGAATTTGCAGAAATGTAGTGATTGTTTTTTATAGAATTGGATAATATTTAGATATTTTAACCTCAAGTCCCACTTCTCCATTTTCCGTTTTCTTAGGGACCCAAAGGCTCTTCCTCATTTTCTGACCCCGGCAATAGCATAATACCAGCTTAAAATATTGAAAGGATGAATGAATTTCTTTAGTCAGAGCATATACAAGAGTCTAAAGCTGAACCATTTTATATTTGCAATCTGCTAAAGTTGGAGAGAAAAAAATGTTATTGTTACGGTTTTTGAGTTTCAAAAGAAATTAGCTTTAGACTCTGAGGCCAAATATGGAGGACAAGGTAAGGATCTAGAAAAGTTAATCAGAGTCTGGCAGAATGCAGCATACAACATAACACAATTTCTTTGTACAGACAAAGATGATCAAGGCCTTTTCCAAGCAAGGAAGGAAAAGATTTTGAGAGAACATCAAAGGGAATCTGAGCAGAGTTAAGATGTTTCCTAGGTCCTCGCCAGGGAGTCCACTGTCTTCACCTGCAAGCCACAGAGAATAGGTTCCCTGAGGAAATGAAGGCCACTGGATCTAAAGAAAATCTTGAATCTACTAGGAAGTTTATATAGAAGAAAATTTCCTCTTAGTAATTTCAAATATTATCCCCGGCAGTCATGACTTTAGACTTAGCTGTGTATGATGTTTCCCCATGAGACTGTAAACCTTTGCACAACGTACATAGGCCCATGGCAGGCCGTCTGTATATATGATCCATAAATATTTATTGAATGAATAGCTAAACCTTATAACGTAGCTTTTCTTCACTTTTGTGATGATGCAACTGGTAGAATTAAAGCACAGCATGGTTTTCAGGGAGATACAAAAGTCTAAGTTTGTCAATAACACAATACGTTAGGTTCAACTTACGTTTAAGAATACCATCCATATACCGTTTTTAAATACACTCTTTTTATTTTAACGTGATCATCACATTAGCTCCAAAATGATTTGTATCATGTAATTTTACCAATAAAACCCAAAACCAGTTTTCAAATTAAATCAGATTTTCCATTCTGATATACTCTTTCAGGAAGTTCAAAGGAGTTGGCAGAGAATCAATTCTGGTAAATATGTCAATCATTCAATTCAGTTTGGTTAGAAGTCAATTCCTTTATGTCCTCTTAGAGTTAAGCTATATTCTCTGATATTTTGTATACTCTGAGGTCTTTGAGGTCTCTATGTTTCTGCATTGGTATGGAAGTAGAGAGACACTTGTAAAAATGTCTGAATAGTTGTTGAGGTTGGTGCTTTCATCTTTATCCTTATTTTAAGCCAGTGAGGATTCTAGTGAAGAATGAAAGAATCGACTGTTCGGGTCTTTTTAGCTCTACAGTTGTGTATAGACTCACCCTGAGTTATTGATTTGTCCACTCAGCTACCGCCATTCTCTTCACAAAGACATTATTAATGTTGCCCAGTACTGGAGCTGAAGAACTCCAAAGGTCAGTGGAGAACACACAGCATTCTTTTTGCTAAGTGTCTGCTGAAACAGATATGTTTTGCCCCCCTTTCCTGGCTCTTTTTGTAATTAGTCATGACATTATTTTCTTTTTTTAGTATAAACTCATCAATACTCCCAGAAGCTGTGAATAAATTCTTATTCATCTAGGTATATTAAATACTCCATACTTAATACAGTGAAACAGAGTTAGCATTGCACTTGCTTTGAAGAAAAAAAGAAAGTGGAAGAAGCCTTATTTAAGAAAACATATACAGTTATTTTCCAATGCAATCAATCCTAAATATAATTTCAACCAGAAACAATATTGGGTACAAGTCTGTTTTGAAAGCACAAATTCTAAATATTTATGCCTGTTTTATATCACAAAAAATAGCAGTTACACATTTAGAAACAGATTCTTAGTTTTCCACATTGTACTTTCAAAAATATTTGTGTTCAGTGTAGCTTCTTGTGTATATTACTACTGGATTATCATTCATTTGCTCATTTACTTCATAATCTGGTTGCAAATCTCTGAGACATGGAAAAGGAATATAATAATTGTTCACTTTGAAGAACAGTTTTTAAATCTATGTTAAGCATATATTTAATATATTACTAAAACTACATTAATATATTGTTTATGTCAAAATCGGTTATATCTTAAATATACATGTATATAGTCATTCTCACTTAAATAGTAATGTGGAAAAACCTATTGACTATACCACCTTCTTTTTAATGTTTCATGAGAGAGACTTACAAATTATTCTATAAGAATCTTAGTTTGTTTGCTGTTGGGTTTGATTTAGGTTTTAACATTCTGGTATGAAAGAATCAGATTCTTTGTCTTACCAATTTATAAACCAAAAAGACAAATCTTCATAGAGATTTGATAAACTCTTCCTTGAAGTAATAAAAAAAGACTGATACAGTAGTTAATGGCTCTATATTGGAGAATATTTTCCCCCAAAGAATGAAAATGTTTACCATTTTATTTTCAATGATCAAAATTATATTTAATTTAGTTGTATTCATTTAACAAATACTTTGTGTATACAATCTGGTTAAAAATTGATTAAATTGGTTTAAAGATTCTGGCTGT